>NW_023481448.1:0-1976 GCF_013731165.1 Rhagoletis pomonella | reverse complement strand
TGAACAAGATGAATACAACTAAACAAAAAACAACAACAATAAAAATATAAAGGCAAGCGCGAAAACAATCGCGAAAACACCGACCACGACAGCTGCAATATCAGCAACAGCTACAAATGCAAGTATAGCTACAACAGTAGCAAAAGCGTCAATAGCAACTACAGCAGCAACTTCTGCGAAAATAGCAGCAACAGCACAAAAAACATGCTGGGCGGGGGTAAAGGCACAAGGAACATGAGCGCGAAGATCGCAAGTGCAGAGGCAACAGAGCTGCAACCGCTGGTAAGCAGCAGAGTAGCAACACACGTGAATTACCCGCGCCTGCTGAAAAGCATAGAAGCGGGCAACAGCAGCAGAGACCCGCGCCCGCCCAATGGCGGAGAAGCGGGGAACCCAAAGTTACTCTAACAGCTACTTCCACAGGTCCAGCTAAACGAACCAGCTTACAGGTCACACCACCTGAGCCACCGTCCCCCAAATGGCAGCGGGGGCCTGCACCCCCTCAGGCAGAATCTGGGGGCCTGGATGGGTCTGCGGGCCAGGGTCGGCCACAGGCGGGAACCACTCAGCAGCCCAGCTATTCTGATGCTCTTAAAGGCATCCGAGTGGCTGTGCTGGCTTGTGATTACCCTGCTGCTGCCCTATATCCTGAGGACCTAACCAGACCCCAGGATGCTATTATGGATTAGGTCCTAAATGGGTGGAAGCACCCACCGGTGTTCTGTGGGGTTTATTTCAGGTCAGGCATGCTCCTTGTGGACTGCAAGGATGAGCGGACTGCAGCCTGGCAACGGTCTTAGGCTCAACCTGGGCATCGACGAGGCGTCGTACGTCAGCAATAAGAGGGCCGGATTTATCGTTAACTTCCGGTATAGCAACGTCACGGTAAGGCCGAGGCGGCAAAAAACGACAGGCAACAAAGAGTCAGAGTCGCAAGACATGTGTGTTGACGAGGCAATTGACTCCGCTGCTGCCCCATCGACCGAGTCGACCACGGCCCTACCAGCCAACCAACTGACAGAACCAGCACAGGTATCAGCCTACCAGCTAACAGAACCGGCAAAGGCACCAGCTCCTGAGAGTTCCGGGACAAGTGCTCCCGACTACGTGTGCACCACACAGGAGCTCCTAGCGGACATTGGCAGGCTCGAACTCAATAGAGGAAGCGAGGGCAATGCGCGGCTCTCGGATATGATGAAGACACCAGCAGTAGAAGTAGCCCAGGTCAACCAACATCACGCGGTGGCCGCCTCAGTGGTCATTGCAAGCAGGTTTGTCACGGAGGACCTGGGAGTACTCCTAGTACAGGAACCGTGGACCTACAGGGGCCAGGTGAGTGGCCTCAACTACAATAACAATAAGGTAATTATTTTTGCATTACAGAGTTTCTTACACAGGATCTGGTCCAGACCACCTTGAAAGTTGATGGCAAGGAGATGGAGGTGGTCTTGGCTGCAGCCTACTTCCCGAAGGACAACACCAACGTGCCGCCCCTTGAGGTACAGCAGCTCTTAGAATTCTGCCGCAGGAGACGACTTCCTGCTATTCTAGGGTGCGATGCGAACGCCCACAACATGGAGTAGGGCAGCTCGGACACAAACCGCAGGGGTGAGTGCCTTTTAGAATATATTATCATGCGAAAACCTGAGCATTCACAATGTCGGTAATGAACCAACGTTCATTACTAGGGTAAGAGATGAAGTTCTCGACATCGCTCTCAGCAACAGACTGGCCAGTCCTCTGATCGCTCGTTGGCAGGTCTTATCTGAGCCCGCACTGTCGGATCACAGGATTATTCGGTTTGCACTGGGAGCTGATTGTCAGACAGGTTACCCCAAGAGAAACCCCAGGAAAACAGGATGGAGGCACAACAAAGAAAAGTAGATTGCATGGCGTTAGAGGACAGGGTTAATAGGCTGAACGGCACTATTTTGGATGCCTTTACGTCCAGCTGTCTCGTGTCAAAACCTAAGGGG
>NW_023481447.1:0-1976 GCF_013731165.1 Rhagoletis pomonella | reverse complement strand
TGACAGCAATTTTTAGTTTTTTGACTTCATTCACCCCGATTTAGAAAACTGAGCAAATCGGGGTTCTTTAAATATTATGTAAACATCCGAAAACCTAAAAACGTTTGTAATAAAGCTTGTCTATTTTTGTCTAATTTACCCTTGGTTTTTGAAGTAATGAAGAACTGAAAACTTATACGGGGAAATTATCGTTTTTGTAAGTTTTTCTAAATATCTCGACAACAACTATGGTAATCTTATTGAAAAATTATATATGAACGTGAAATACTAAATTAAAAAACTTTAATTTTAATTTGGCGTATCGACTTGTTTATAATAATTAACGCATTCCTTAGAAATTATTAGCCAAATTTTCATTTTCGAAATCCATACACTTTGAATCAATTGTGCGGTCTAATGATATGTTTCAAATTAATCTTTCGTGAGCAATTATTATTGGTCAAATGCCTTTTATATGCCCCCATAAAAAATCGACCCAGCCTAATGTAATGCATAGACAGCAGCAGTGCTATATGTACATCCCTGTCGGTAATTTCGTAGTCGACTACTAAAATAGCTAACTTTTAGCTTACTTGTTATGGCAAATTCGTAATTGGTTTTAAAGACACACAGGGCTCAACCACAATTTTTTCAAAATTTTCACTTTCAACAAAAATACTTGTGCACAAAAAGACAAATTTTAAAAACAATTATATTTTCATTAGGTATCGTGTTTTTTTGTATTAAAACCGAGAACACGTGTATTAGGCCTACGTATCTTATTTACAGTAATAAATATAATCGTAAATATACATTTTGTATAAGTACATATCGACGGCTAGGTGGAAGAGCGACCTATCTCGGTAGGCAGTTCGAAAACACCCTATCTCAGAAAACTTTCAAAGTACACCCTATTTCATAGTTTGATTGAAGAACGCCCTATTTCAAAATTCGGTTCAAAAACTCCCTATGTCAAAATACTTTCAAAATATTTTCAATTCAGATAGGGCTTTTTCGAATCAAATTCTGTGATAGGGCATAATAGTCAGTTAAAAGTAGCGTAAATTAGTCGAAGCATAGTCACGCCTAGTTGAAAAATAGTGAACTTATAGTGCATTTATAGTTAGTTGAGTTCCCTACAGGGCTACTTCTACTCTTACTGTAATCGTACGAATGAATGGTTTTCTGTGAATATTGGTATTTTCCCGCTAAGCGATGACTCATTAATGCACGTACTATCTGCATTCGCTAGCAGAGTTTATAATCATATATCCATTTAATATTGCCCAGCAACTTTATTGCCTATAATTTGACTACGTAGAAGCATCAAGGCCTTTCTTTGCCTGAGTTAAACTATCAGCTGAGTGTTGGGGATTTCAGAAGGTGCGTGCTGGGCACACACGCGTCACTGCAGACGGGGTTAATGTCACTCTACAGACACGCTTCATATTACTGGGTAAGTAATAACATAACGAACATAAAAAGTGAGCAAATAAGACAGAAACAAATCAAAGCCATTATAAAAATAAATAAAATAAAAAAATAACAGCCTATCGCAATTTTGATGGCATTGTTTACTTTGCTTCTTCTTTTTTAGTCATTGTTGCTCTCGGTTTTCGCTCATCATTTAACAATTAAAACACATCATTGATTGTAACACCATGCCGCAGCGATTTTTTTTTTTTTTTTCATTTTTTGGCGTCTCTTTTTCGACTCTACTTTTTTCGTTAAATATTTTGTTTGTCCCATTTTTCTGCGCTTACTGTGTCAACTCTTTGGCTTATTTTGATTTGTTTTTACGCCTCAATTGCTTATTTGCTGTTGTTTTTTGTTTTTTTTTTGACTCTTTTGCACATTTCCTACTCTCTTACCTGTGCACAATTTCCTCGTTTTTGGGTTTAACCAACATCACACAACTCAGCTTCTTTGTTTTGTTTTGGGCCACTAGCTCAAACGTAGTGATCCAGTAATTTCTTAGTTTTCATATAAATTGCTTG
>NW_023481446.1:0-1976 GCF_013731165.1 Rhagoletis pomonella | reverse complement strand
AACCGTGTTTTGTAACATTCGACATCCGTTTTCTGAGACGACGATACTTAGCTCCGAAAACCCACATTAATGGGGCGGCGCCATCCATTCAATTACTTTATTATTTTAAAAATTCCAGCAATAGCAAATTCCATCAATAGCTTTTAGCAGCTTGGAATCCATAGTAAAGCCAACATAATTTTGCAGGAAAAAGGGCAAACTCATTGCCTTTTATAGCCAAATCAGCGCTATGGATTTATAGTTCATTAACCAATTTGAAAAGGAATTTAATTGGATTGAATGAAAGCGGCTGACACATTAATTTGCTGTCAATAATATGAAAAGCATAAGAAGTCGAAGTTCCTGCGAATATGCACCACGATGACGCGAATTGTGATGGATAAAACGACCTTGACTGGCAGAGTTTGCAGGGCCGACAGAGCAGAAAAGAGTGGAGTAAATAAGCGCTGGACTTACTATGAGGAGTAGAGGTAGAACTAGTAGAAGTTTAGGGGTAGCAGTATGGAGTGAGAAGAGTGGGTCTTCGTGAAGAGAAATTCGCTTGGTAAGGGCACAAAAGCACAGTTGAACTCACTTCAAGAAATTTAGTTGCAAATGCAGACACAGTAGTAGTGCGGTGTATGACAGTTCGCTGTGGGCGCCGCTGATTGTGGTCTCAACGATGCGACGCGCCGCGACGTGAAGTGAGTAGGCAGTCGGTCAGTCGCCATATATAGCGACGTGCAGGCGTTGCAAATGGCAAAATGTGGCAGGTTATATAAATACGCGCTTGGCTATAGTAAATTCAGAGATTATCACACATAATCGCCAGCGAGCCGTAAAGTAGAAAAATCTAGCAAAGCCAAACGAAATTATTGTCGGACAAATCGCAGTGCGAGCTGGGCGAGGGCAGCGATTAGTGGCATGCAATTGCGAAGACTATGGCAACGGCGCTGCCGATGGCACCGGCTATGGCGACCAAACTGCGCCTATATGTACGTCACAGAGTGACTTTGCTGGTTATGACACGGCGACGAAGATGAAACGGCCTTCACAAATATGCTAAGCAAAGTGGGGAAAATGGAAAACTTACTCAACAAATATAATATGAAATTAAAAATCATATAAAAAATTGCATAAACCACAAGCCGAAGAGATGCGTCAGCGATATGCCGTGGCGCAACGGCAACTTCAACTTCAGCTTTGCGCCAAAGCAAAACAAAGAAAAAACAAATGTAACCAAATGATTTGCTTCAACAGAGATGCCCGTGACTATGGTCATGGTCGTGGTCGTGGCAGCGGTGGTACTGGGAATGATTTGGTTTGTTTTGCAAGCTGGCAACTTCATGTCCGCGTTCACGTACGCTTAGAAGCGCTCGAGAAAATTACAATCATCATATTTAAGCGGAGTAATTATTGAACTTAGCTGATCGTAAAAATTGGCTAACCCTCATTGCAGGATTTGTGTATTTCTTTCTTTCATTTACATATGTTGCATGTGTGCTTGCCTGTACTTATGTGATTGTAGTTAGTTATGATTTTGCGTTGATCCACATTGTACATACATATATGTATATGATTACGTACGCTTGCATTTGTGTAAGTCATCGGTGCTGTCAGTTTTCTGTGGTGTTGACATGCGCCAATTATGTGCAATAATTTTATGTAATCAGTGTGGGATTAAGGAAATAATAATATATATTTTTAATACTGATTGAGGTGGATAATATTTTTTTTTTGTAGAAATTAATGAAAAATTATCATATTTTAAATTTGAAAAAGGTAATCATGTCAAATTTTGCATTCTGGAATCCGTTGAGTAGAAATTTGTTAATAACAACTTCATTGAACTTTACAAGGAACTTTACGAAGGACAATTTGCTAAGGAGACGACCTAGCCAGTTACGAGGTATACTCTTTAAGATTAATGATTGAAGAACAGTAAAAAATCTTAAAACGAAATATTATTGTTTTTTTGTAAGAATAATGTAACGGCC
>NW_023481445.1:0-1976 GCF_013731165.1 Rhagoletis pomonella | reverse complement strand
CTTAGCGTTGCCAGAGAGGTGTCACTTAAGGAATCTGTTAAATGGACTTTGCGTGTAAGCGGTTACCCAACGCATGGCACTTCGCATGTAGAATTCTGTTGGGTTTCGATCTTTACGTAAAAATGGTATAGCAGTGCAACTCTCGTAAATATACCTACTTTTGTTAAAATGTGCGCGAAACAAGCAGATATTGGGTAGTAGTCTTAATTTAAAATTACACCCTCTCGGACTAAATATGTAGGTCTGGCCACATTTTTACTGTACCACATGACTTTTGTTAAATGACTGCGTGTTAACCTTGCCCCGGTAATTGTCCAGTTTGAAGAAACATGGTGACAAATCATCAAATTTGGCCAATGGGGGTATCATTAGATGCGCTTTATCCCCAATATTGCGAGTATGGGAGCGTTAATTAACTTTGTAAGTATTTCAAAATTTATATGTGAAAACACTTCCACATTGTTTCCGACGTTAATTTCCCGGCTATAAATGCACTAAAGGATAGACCGCGTTTGTAACTCCTGGCACCCTCAAATTAAGAAAACTAAACCTTTTTCTTAAAAATTATATTGAGTACTAGGAATGGGCACCGTTTCCAAAAAATCGGTTTTCGATTTATCAAATAAATGGTCAAAACGTATAAATAAATATTATCTCTAATTATGTGGCCACTACCGTATACATATGTACATGTCTTTTAACAATAAAAATTTTTTGATAATCTTTTTCAATCCACTTAGATGCATTTAAAAAGAAAGGTCCTGTTGAGTTCGAAAAGAAATCAGGAAGGCAATTGAGCTCAATGTAATGTATAATATTAGGATATTAGATTTAAGTAAGTACATATGTACGTTGGTGGCAAAAATAATAGAAACGCCTTATTTTGCTTTATTTTTGGCCACATTTCCTCCCTTATTAATGTTTAATGTACTGTGCTTAGGGTAATGTATTTAGCTTCTAATTTGATGTAATGTACTTAGCTTCTAATTTTTTGACGATCAATAATTAGTTCATAAGATTTTATGAAAATAAAAGAAAAGCAAGTATTACATGTGTCATTAATGATAGATTTCTATATCGTGGGAGAGAGATCAGACTAGACGAATTTTTACATCAACTGTGAGTAATCAACAATGATATGAAAACATGACAGACTTGATGTGTCATGATTGATCGGTTATTACATCAATTTTTATTGCACATTACTGACTTATATTTCTATCAAGGTTGATCACTCATAATTGTCGAAGATTTACATCACTGATGATTAAAGTTTGAAGGCCGAACTCAAAGGGAGAAAGCAGTCTAGCAATATTCCAGAACGTATATGTTAGAAGGAGATGAAGCATCACACGTACACAAAAGTTTCCATCAGATTTTTCACACTGCCCTTTAGAATTTGATAGAAACTTGTAGGTAGCCAGTGACAGAAATCTCTATCAGTCTTGCTACTCAAATGATTTGTCAAATGATAGTCACTGTTCTTGCAGGGAATGTGTTTTACTCAGGTGGTACAAAATAAAAATTTTTACAAATATTTAGAAAAAAAAAAAGAAATACTTAACTTACTAGCATATCTACTAGCATTTTCAACGCAAATAGAATTGAACAAGGTGAATCAATCATGGTTGTATTTAAGTGCATTTAAATTTGTAGATAGATAGAAAGAGCGTTCGTTCAATTCGGACTCCACTCTGAATGCTGTTCCTCATCATTAATTTATCCAATTTTAATTGGTATCACCGACAAATTATAAACATAACCAAATTTTCGACTATGCTTAAAAGGGTGCAAGTTATAACTGCATATATTGTTTAAATACCATTTTTTGATACAATTTTTTTTAGTACCTCCTGTGCCTTTTTCGTTTTCTTCATGGGAATTTATCGTAATAGATACGGAGCTGAATAAACGACCGAAACTCACTTTTTTTGCAAAAACATATGATTTCTAATAGCTCAGTTAAACGTACTTAG
>NW_023481444.1:0-1977 GCF_013731165.1 Rhagoletis pomonella | reverse complement strand
ACATACGACAAAATACTATTGAATATTTTAATAGTCAGAAACACAAGTAGTGATTTATTTTAGTACTTTTGTAAAAGAATTCACTTTTTATTTTGCACACGAATACATACCCGATAACTAAAACAAAACAATAAAAAATAACTTGCATTACATGCTTAAAATAAAACTAAAGGAACATAAGTTTCAATATCAAATTCAGTCTGATGAGTTACATAAAAATATAATATTTAAAATACTAGCCAGTATTATTTATAGGTTTAAAATGGCACGATAAAAGTTTTTGTCTTCTTCTTTTTCTAAGAAGGGAAGGCAACTTTGTAAGTCCTTTTTTTATTGCTTATAGATAAATGCAGAAATGTTTATAACATAAGTTGTTGTTAAAAATTTTCGTCCACAAGGAGCAGAAATTGCTTAAAAATTAAATTTTTCATAAAAAAATGATTGAAAAGCAAAAAAAAAAAAATATTTTTGCAACGCAAATAATTTCATTGTATAAGTTTAATGTTTCTTAAACCTGCACCCAAAAAATTTTTTCATTCGGACTCTTACTTTCAAAGAAAAATAAAAATTTCCAAAACACTGCAAATATTTTCAATTGTTGATTAAAAAAAGTATTTGGAATTTTGCAACCAAAATTACACAGTGTACTATTCTACTACAAAACTCGGCACTGCCTGAATATCATTGAAAAACATTAATGTTGGTAAATTCGGTGCCCACTTGAGGAAGCCTTACCCTATATGAGTTGCCATTTCTCCTTGTTTATAACAATTTTCTTAATTTTTTTTTGCGACCAACACTTGTACATAGTGTTTAATATTGATATTTATTTGGCTATCGTCTAATTGTACCTAAATTGAGCTCTGTGTACCGAATGTACCTTTTGCTTCGAAAAAGTCGGAAAAAGGTACAATTGTACCTACTTTTTCGTCCCTGATATGCTCATCAGATATATTATGTCGGTATTTATTTAATATTGTTTTTAAAAAAGAAAATAAAGATTCCCAATTAAGTATATGTGGAACCAAAAATTGGATTTTAGGATATTTTTCATCACTAATTTGTTTCCAATATTTCTTTCCAGCCGCAAGTGGAATGGCGAAATCTTCCCTAATCATTTTTAATTCTTATTGTAACTCAGTGTTTCGTTCACTTATATTGCATACTAGCAGAGCACCCGACGTCGTTCGGGGTAAACAAATCAAAATATAAAAAGTAATACAAATATTCAGTTCAGTATAATTTAAAGGAGACAAACTATTTTCTTTGTTTACAGTAAGGAATCCTTATGAGCCATACTTTTAGCTTTATCGTGCTTTAACTAATATATATTGATCATCGACTTGTACTACAAATCTTGTTCCATTATTAATATTAGGTGGATTAAGGTAACGATCAAATTTCCAAATTAAAATTATTCTACTACGGTACATTCCGTTTAGCTCCCTATTCGATTAGCCGTTTTAGTATAGCTGCACTTTTCTGGTAGAATGCTTAATTCGGAAGGAGTTTTATTCATTATGAATGAACTTTTCTCGTTTAACAGCATCGCGGGATTAAAAACGATTTAATCTTTCCATTTCAAAATAATCTAAAGACGGTCAGGTTTCAAAAAAAAAAAAGAAAACACACAGTTTTAAATATCCGAGTTATCTAATAGATGAATACATATCGTCGCCTGGGTAAAATAATGTCGTATATCACTTTTCATGATTTTCGGGAAAACGCGATTAAAGTTTGGAGATCTATTATTCGAAAACGCAACGGTAGATTTTCCTTAAAATTTCAGGGATTATTGATCATTTCATAAACAAATGAAATCAATAAATTCTGTATATAATTTATTGATAATGTGGGAGTTATTACGAGTTTTCCTCAGAGTGATTTTGTCGTATATCACATCTTCAAAATGCATGCACAAAGTCCTTATACATACGACAAAATACTATTGAATATTTTAATAGTCAGAAACACAAG
>NW_023481443.1:0-1977 GCF_013731165.1 Rhagoletis pomonella | reverse complement strand
CCCATTTTCCAAAAATTTATAATATTCTTATTTTTCGTCTAAAAATTATTGTAAATATCAATTTTGAGTGAATTATCTTCAGTAGTTACTAAAATATCGCAGTTTTCGTATTTCTGGAAATTACCGTTATATGGGAAGTGGGCGTGGTTACAGTCCGATTTCGCCCATTTTCAATACCAACCTACCTTGTATTAAGGGAAACCTACATACCAACTTTCGTTGAGATATCTCAATTTTTGCTCGCGTTATCGTGTACACGGACGGACGGACAGACAGACATGGCTTAATCGATTTCTTTTTTCATCCTGATCATTTATGTATACATTTGTCTATATCTATCTCGATTCGTTTTGGCTGTTACAAACAACCGTTATGTGAACAAAATTAATATACCCTTGTGCACAAGTGCGCTCGGGTATAAAAAGCATACGGGACGTGCAAAACGCCATCCATGCAGTGAAAAATGCTTCATTTTAATACAGGCGTATTTGAATTGAATATTTCCATTATACGTAGTGTATGTATAATGGAAAAACCCATTTCGTTAACACTTTTCACTAGATTTAAATACGAGCATTTTTAAATGGTAATCAAATAAAATTTTTTTATTCTTACAACGCGTTTTTTTTCTCAGTGCAATACAAACTTTCTAAGTTTAAAAAAAAGGGGGCACAATGTTGGGTTTAGAATTTAAACAGTTCGGTTTAAATTTTAAACCCAAACATTTTCATTTTTAATTAAGAATAAAAAATAAAAAATCTTAAATTTCTCGCTGCGTCTGGTGGGGATTGAACCCGGACAGCCTTGGTAGCAACCAATTGTATCAAGCATCTTTGCACACTCAGCTACAGCCACGCATGTAAATGTGCTTTTAAATGTTGTATTTGAATCAATACCGCATTTCGCTGTGTGCAAACATTTTCTATTTCGGTTTAGATTTTAAACCAAATTTTCCATATATGAAACCAAGAAACTAGAATTAAAACATTTTGGTTTAATTTTAAACACCGAACTTTTTGGACTAAAATTTAAACCAGAATATATTAAAAATTGCTTAAAACTATTGACTGGTTTAAAAAGTAGACTATAAAAGATTAAAAAAGGCAGTAGTCCCAGCGCTGTTTAAAAATTAAACCCAAATTTTTGACAGTGTAGCGGGGAAATATGTGACAATGTTATAGATATTTTTAAATTTTAAGATGATGCACTTTTAGTCTGTAGGCACAAAAATCTGTATAAAATTTTCTTATTCCTTACAGTTCACGAGATAAACTTAAAACATACTTAAATTTTTAATTTAGTTTTGCCCATAACTCATTAAATATAATAGCTACAGAGAAGAGTTATAGGAAGAAGTTATAGATAACATTATTGTCTAAAACAAAAGACTGTACACAATTTTCATGTTCCTTACAGTTCACTAGATAAACTCAAAAAACTAATCACATCTTATTTTCAAAATGGTGGCCGCGGGACACCACCTCCACTCCAAAGCTTTTTTTATTAAAAGAAAAAAATATAATTGCTCCATATATTAAATGCACGGTCATATGCTATATTTACTGCGCTGCTCGTAAATTTTGTATACCAAATTCAATGGCACTAAAATTAACGTGCTTTTTCATTTTTTCTCTTGAGACTTAAAAAACTTTATTTACAAAGGAAATTTTGGCTTTAAAGAATAGGAAAAGAGTAGAAGGAAAGACCCCGAGTGCAAAAAAAAACATGTTTCACATAGCATCGAAATGAGACCCTAACAAGAATCATAAATTGCTTGATCTCTCTGCAAAATCACAGCGTATATTGAAAACAAAGTACAAAGTAATCAAAAAAACTTTAGAGACTATGCAAGAGCCAGGATGTAGTGAAATATGTGCAAACCACATTATATTTCGTTCACATTGCGCCATAAACACGAGTTGAAGCTTTTGTGTTTATGAACAAATGTCAAGCGTTCTCACTGTTGTGTTTAACAAA
>NW_023481442.1:0-1977 GCF_013731165.1 Rhagoletis pomonella | reverse complement strand
ACGCACCTCACTCAAAAGAAATTTGTGTTTTCGAAAGAATTTATCATTCAAAAAAAACAACAGAAAATATTTCTTATAGAAGCATAAGGAGGACACAATAATTTAATTTGGATTGCACACAGATTTTGATAAAAGTCCGTTGGTATGTACTTCAACTTATGTTTATATTAAGTATGTATTGTATTACTTATAAATGCACCGTTATATACTTTTCAGATTGCGCAAATTAATGTCAGCATTTAAGTGTGACCCCGGGGTTTAAACATCGCATAGGTGACAAAGATGTCAGATAAGCAAAGTCACCTTCACAATTTCCCCGCTTGGTGGATTCCTGAACAGGCAAGCATCCTTGACACCCAGGAAATCATATAGGAGTACATACTTATATGTTCATATAGGTGCATATAATTCAAATATTATCTTACCGTTTTATTATTATGTTTTAATTTCATATGATTTCTCTGCAATATAATTCTAAATTTAAGCAATTATGTAAGACGTATCATTTATGTTTTATTTTTAAGATCTTGTAATATTGCACAAATGCACGTGATTAAAAAGTTAAATAAAAAAATTTAATAAATAGCAAAATCTATTTGGCTAATGTAAAATGTTCGTTATCATTGCACTCTTATTACTCCTACAGGAGGCTTTCGGGATGTCTCTAATGGGAGCACTTCTTTATTGCTCGTTCGGGAGGAATATGGGATGTTTTCTATGTGCACTCCCTTGTTGTCTTTTTGGGAAGTTTCTGGCAGGTAACTAGGGGAGTACTCCCGTATTGCTCTATTAGGAGGTTTGTGGGATGATAATTCTGTGTGTGCTCCCCGATTGCTCGTTTAGGAGGTAAGAGGGATTACTCCCCCTCCTAGGACATCCAATGTTAAAGGGAGTATACAAAATTACATGCTTATACACAGAAGCATAGGGAGCAATGGGGAGTATTCGTATACTCCCAAGGGAGTACTCACCGAGCAATCGTACGATGCTCCCAAGTTCTACTGGGTATGTACATATTCACATACATAGATATGTATGTATGTGTATCAGATATTTCCCACCATGCAAAACATGAGAAATAGGCGACAATCGTCCATGGCAACAAATTGGCGACTCGTCGATTTATTGCCGTAGGGAGAAATCGGAAGCATTATTTCTTTTATGTCATTTTAGGAATATGTTTTCAAAAATTCCCAGACTGATGAACTCCGCGTCAACAGGATTCTTCAAAAACATATAATTTATGCCCAAGAAAGGGTTGAAAAATTAGGAAGCTCCATAGCGACGAAAATAGTTAATTTCGTTTACAAATTATAAGTTTGAGTTCAAAAACAAATGAAACATTGAGAAATAATAAAATTGTTGCAAGAAATTATTATTTAAATATCGCTTGTAGCAATAATAAAACGACTCATTCAGGTAATAAGAAAACAACTCGCCCAGGCGAGTTGCCTGTGGCGGACGTTTTAGAGCGACTGGTAATAAGAAATCGATACGATGGCGATATTGCCGGCAATAAATTTGTTGCTTAGGGCGACAAGTTTTCTTATGTCGGGCAACAAAAATTGTCTGGTGGGTTATAATTGAAAAGTTGTTTGAGTTAGAGTCATGCCTGAAAACTGAAATGCATGATAAAGTTTAAACAAAAAGGAAACTTAACAAAAAAATACAAACGAACTAAAACTCTCATACATATACAACTATATTTGAAGTCGGGCGGAAGGTAATTGGAGGCCATTCTTTCGTGCCTACACCTCTGGTGAATACTATGCACCTACAGTGACGAGCAAAACTGTAACATGGTTTAACACTTTTTGTTTCAGCCACCGCTATATTTCCAAGTTCTAACGAATTTCATACTTTTGCTGTATATTCTTGTTGGTACATCCCTACTCCCTCTCTCATAATGATTTGAAGTCAATACAACAACAATAAAAAAACCAGCAGACAAAAATGTAAATTAAGGCAGATGTTACA
>NW_023481441.1:473-1977 GCF_013731165.1 Rhagoletis pomonella | reverse complement strand
TCTCATCTAACCTTTAGTTTACCGGCCACTTTATCGTCTCGATATACAAGTTTTCGTTTTCTGATTAGCGCATTAATTTCTCGAATCGATAAACTGTTGCTCACCCGATGCAACCTTTAAAATTTGTACCCAACTTTAAATTTTGATTTGGTTTTGGTTCATGAGCCAGCTATATTAGATATTTCAACCAAGGTTTTGTGAAACTTCACGACATTCGTCATATAATTTCAAAGGTATGACGAATGTAGTGAAGTTTCACTCTCGGAAATGTAGTGAAGTTTCACTCTACGGAATAACAAATTTATTTTTACCGGCAAGATAAAAAAACCAAAACACTTTAAAGTGAGGAACAATTTATCTGCCCTGTTAGTGAAGGCAACTTTACTGCTTACATTAGAAAATGGCCCTTAGGGCCTCATCTAACCTTTAGTTTACCAGCCACTTTATCGTCTCGATATACGAGTTTTCGTTTTCTCATCAGCGCATTAATTTCTCGAATCGGTAAACTGTTGCTCACCCGATGCAACCTTTAAATTTTGGTTTGGTTTTGGTTCATGAGTCAGATATATTAGATATCTCAACCAAGGTTTTGGTTTTTGCTAACAGTTGCTCTTGCTCTATATTTGCTTATGTTGCATTGCCAACCTTTGAAATTTTATGACGAATATAGTGAAGTTTCACCCTCGGAAATGTAGTGAAGTTTCACTCTACGGAATAACAAATTTATTTTTACCAGCAAGGTAAGAAAACGAAAACACTTTAAAGTGAGGAACAATTTATCTGCCCTGTTAGTAAAGGCAACTTTACTGCTCACATTAGAAAACGGCCCTTAATGATATAATTGAACCAAGTTAGGCACAAATCGATAAAGTGGTTACCGAAATATATCTTTGTGGTCATAAAGTGGGCACGCCCAATTCCCCAAAGTCTATAGCAGTTTTATTTAGTGTTAGGGGATTGTCGTAACTATTAACTTGAAGTAAATAAGCGTCCTCAGTTATTGAAATGTCGGAGGGTTCGTATTTCTGAAATTTACCGTTATGTAACCGGGTGTAAATTGAGTCCGATTTGTATAATTTTCATCAAATTGCTTTTCCGTACCAAGGTTATTAAGTGCCCCGAGTTTGGTAGAAATTGATAAATCGGTTACCGATATACACATTTGTTGTAATAAGTGAGCGATGCCATTATCCAAAAATTTATAACATTCTAATTTTCAGCTAAGTAGTTATTGCAATCATCGAATTTAAGTGAATTAGCTCCAGTATTACCGATTTATCGCAGTTTTTGTGTTTCTGTAAATTACCGTTATATGGCAGATGGGGGTGGTTATTTCCCGATTTCAAAGATGTTCATAGGGTTGCCAGACTTTTTATGCGCGAAAACAGTACATTTTTATTCAAAGCAAAATTATGAATGCAAGTAACAGAAAATAATTTAAAATGCCTGCGTTCTTGTTAACCGACTTCCAAAAAAGGAGGAGGTTATCAGTTCGTCGGAATAT
>NW_023481441.1:0-373 GCF_013731165.1 Rhagoletis pomonella | reverse complement strand
CGATTTCGATAATTCTTTTTGCATCGGAAAGGTAGTGTCTCAGAGGTCGCCCCGTACTGATCTGGTTAAGATCCGATCGGTGTATCATGAGATATATATATATATATATTTTTTTTATATGAGAGTTGAAGGCGGTTTTTTATACCTTTCATGAGCATGAAATGGTATTATAACTTTGGTCCGATGTTTGTAAGTACCAGAACAAAAAGAGATAGACCCATGAAAATGTATACTTATATGATCAGAACGTCGAGCTGAGTTGATTTAGCCATGTCCGTCTGTCCGTCTGTCTGTCTGTTTGTATGCAATCTAGTCTCTCAGTTTTCGAGATATCCGGATCAAATTTGGTAGGTGGGTGTATTTTTATAATGTA
>NW_023481440.1:0-1977 GCF_013731165.1 Rhagoletis pomonella | reverse complement strand
ATATATTTGGTAAACTAGTTTTTATGGTCCGATTTAGTTCATATTTAAAAGGTTTGCTTTAAAAATATTTGGTTTTACTAATAACTTATATCTATAATTTACAGTTCTTTGTGGTTTGTAATTTTGTAAATTTTAAAGCACCTTTTCTACCATTCAGTGCAACGTTGTGTATGAGTAACCTTGAACCTTGACTAACCATATGAATTGTTACTTCAAACTTATATACATATACATAACTATATAATACATGAATACCTTATCATGTGCATCACTATTCTCGAGATACCTTAATTATTACTTAAATAGCACTTAATACTCCAAATCAATCACACTAATGATTGTTGCGATAGATCTGTCAGTCAAATGTACATAAATTAATATTTCATATGAAATATAAGTAAGTAGTTAGATAGTAGATATACTAGTTAGATATCTCAACATCAATTATTTTCGTGCTCCTGTGTACTACATACTTACATATGCATATATGCAATTGCGCATAAATTTTACTCCACCACATATTTCCTATTTGGAAAATCATTAGTTTGATTGATTTCTACTTACTTACATGTATTATACATATTTGTTGGTTACATTTGGTACGAAGAAGCGCTGCAGCTCATCAAATTCAGTAGCCGGAAACTTCCCTATGAGCAATGTAAATATCTAGGTATTTAATCTCAATATCGACATGCAAAGCTTACTAGCATTTTTAATTAAATGTTTTCTAATATACAAATTCAAGTTCTATTAGAATGAAATTAACAGATACGCCGAAAAGGTGAACTATTGGCGTTTGGCGTTCACACTTTTGAAAGCTTTGTTCTCACCCTCTTTGTCTACTTACGTAATAGTGTGACACGTTGCAGAGCTTTTAAGGTAGCAAATAGCAGCATTCAATGTACGTTACTTAACGCCAATTCATAGCTCATAACTTGTCAATAAGGTCCTTTTTCTTAGCAAAGTTAAGTGATAAAATGGATTCTTAACTAAAAAAGTTAAAAATAGAATGAACCAGGGCATTAGGGTACGTTCACACAGAAAGCAGAGCCGAACCGAGCGAATCTGTTCCAATCCGAGTGAAGTTTTCAAATTACTGTAGCTATTATATGAAAGTGTTCATACAGCATGCTTTTTCAGAAGCGTTTTTGAGGTGAAAGCAAAGCAGTTTTTGATTTTGAATTTTCTATTTAATTTTTCAGCTTCATGACGCTGCTACAAACAGGATATCGAAATATTCAATTAAAAACGATTTTTACAACTAACATTTCATCAATCATAAATTACTTGGATCTCAGTTGGAATAAATAGTAAAACTTAAAAAGTAGATAACCTATAAAATAGAGCCTAACATCCTCAGAAAGCGATGGAAGCAGTAGGACCAGAAATTTAGGGTGGGCTGTAAAATATTCACATAAAACTTTCTATGGAGCAAACTTTTATTTTGTTCGACATACAAAATAAAGACATCCATGAAAATTTTAAGATTTTAAAATAATTTTTAGGAGTTGGGGTACCCTTAATAGGGTTTTAAAAAATTTAAATCTAATAGCTTGAAATATTACTGAAAACTATTCCTACACATAAATTTAATGTCATCGCCAAATGGACTCATCATGTCATATATAATAACTCATGTTCTAACGTGTAATTCTAATGGGAAAAATAAACACTCGATGCGCGATCTCGAAATCTTCGTTTGTATGGTAGAGAATGCCTAGCACCATCAGCAAACAAAAAAATACTAAAAATCAACGCGATTTTCTAGCGGTTTAAAATTTGCACTTTAACCTATTAAAATTTAATCAACTACAAAACAACATACCGAAAATTAAAAAAAAATATCAGAATAAAAAGTTTAAAATTTTCCGATGCAAATGTTAAAGTTTTTTGAATTTTCATAATTTTTGTACGGTAGCGGGGTACTTCGAGATATTTCTAACATTGTTTTCAAAAACACACATCTGTAGTTATTGC
>NW_023481439.1:0-1977 GCF_013731165.1 Rhagoletis pomonella | reverse complement strand
TAGCTATCTCAAAGGCCGTATCACTGGTCCAGTGTGATACGATTTCTGGTCATGAAATCTACATCTTCACTGACAGCCAGGCGGCACTAAAATCTCTGGGAAATATGTCGCTGACTTCAAAAGTAGTTGCTCAATGCCGCCGATCTCTCAACAAGATGGCTGAGACATTCAGCACACATGTTGTCTGGGTACCTGGCCATTGCGACATTCAGGGAAACTGCAAGGCTGACGAACTCGCGCGTCATGGAACGACATTGCCGGATACAGACATAAGGGATACTACTCTCGCAATCCCACTTCGGACATGCAAATATCTACTGAATGAAAAATTCATAGAAGTTGCCAATGAAAGATGGCGAATGGAACCAACCTGTCACATTGCCAAAACGCTCTCGCCCGCCACGAACGCCCAGCGCACAAAGTCTCTACTTAATCTAAGTAGGCAGGACATTCGTATAGTGACTGGAGTTCTCACCGGACATTGTCTGATCGGATTACACGCAGCTAGACTGGGCGCACCCTGGAACGACTACTGCAGAAGCTGCATGGATATAGACGAAGAGGAAACAATCCCACATCTTCTCTTTCATTGCCCCGCTCTATCAAAACGGAGAGAAAAAGCTCTCGGGAGCTACTTCTTCGACGATCTCGATGACCTCAAAGAGGTGAACGTCAGAAGTCTTTGCACATTCTTGCTAAGCACCAAGTGGTTTACAGAGGATGGGGATAATTAAAAACCCCTCATGCGGTATCACAAAGGACCCTGAGTCTAAGTGTGTCCTACTTCTGGACTGCCGTTCAACCTAACCTAACCTACCCCTAGGAGGAAAACCCTATCCAGAAAAACATCTGAATTGGTAAGAAATTACAGATTTTGTATCGTTATTTAGTGCCACAAATTCACAAAACAACCTAATATCTAATGCTACCCGGTTTTACTTAGAAACTGCGAATGCGGCGAAATAAGTTGCGGCTCTTTGGTGTCTTCACCCTCCGCTGGTGTGCCGTCCAATCCCCGCCAAATTCACCCAAGACCCACGCAACGCATAAACTTTAAAGAAGAAAAGAAAAAGCACCAATTTAGTCCCAAAGGAAGAATATCTACCGCCCACCATCACCAAAGGCATATGCCGGTGCCTCCTACCTCCACAACTACGTACTAGGGCTCGTAAAATTATCCGACTATTCGACTAATCGGTTAACCGATTATTCGATTCGTAACCGTTGGCATGCTTATTAGTCGGTTAATGGTATTCGAATAGTCGCCCGCCTTCGATTATTCGAATAGTTGCTTTGCTTCGACTACTCGAGCATTGTAGCAAATCGAATTTCAGTAACCAAACTTTCATTGAAACTTCTTTGACAAATTGAAAAATTTTTTTTAAATATATACATGCACACATATGTATGTATATTCAGATACAAAAATGAGCGGACGCAAAAGGAGCTGGGTTTGGGATTTTTTCGAAAAATCAGAGGACGAAAAGGAAGTAACAGTTTTGTGCTACAATCATCCACATCCTCACTGAACAAACATTTAACAAAAATCCATAACAAAAGCTCGCGAAAATGAGAGGTAGGTATTGCTTTAGCCATTGTCTCTAAAATATTTCGCAATAACATTTCAATAATTAGCGCACATTCTTGCAAAAAAAGTTTGCCTTAATTTTGCACATGCAATCTTATATATGTACTACGAATATAACAAGACTTTTCATATATGTATATGTATCTGTAAATGCAAAAAAACTCGAACTTAAAATATTCGATTAACCGAAAATGAACGGTTAGCAGAATAATCTAAAGTGAACGGTTATCCGAATAGTCGACAGCTTTCGACTACTCGAATATTGCTAACCGATTAACAGTAGTCGACTTCAGTCAGATTCGAATAATTCGGTTAATCGATTAACCGAATTGCCCGAACTCTACTACGTACATACATAGCTAAGTATTTGTAGTCCACACCTTTCAAGC
>NW_023481438.1:1746-1977 GCF_013731165.1 Rhagoletis pomonella | reverse complement strand
ATGAGAATACGTATGTATATATGTATGCCAATACACCTTACCAATTTCCGTCATATAAACCACCTTGTATCGGATTTCCATCAGCGGAACACCCTGTGATCGGCTCCGTTTCCGGACCCAGATTTGTCACCAGCGACATCTTGCGGCTTTTATCTGGGTTCTGAACTTGGATTATCGGCGACATCTTGCGGCGGAGCAGCAAAGCTTGCGGCGGAGCAGCAAAGCTTGCGG
>NW_023481438.1:0-1736 GCF_013731165.1 Rhagoletis pomonella | reverse complement strand
CTTGCGGCGGAGCAGCAAAGCTTGCGGCGGAGCAGCAAAGCTTGCGGCAGAGCACCAGCAAACCGTATAGCGGTTCTGCACCGGTCCAGAATCGGCATAACTATACTACTAATTTTTTGTGCAAGCTCGTTATATAACGACAACCATATAAATCTAGGGCTTGGAGCCCCCACAACACTCATACGTATATACATATAATATTTTGAACTGTACACAAAATATATATACATAATTAAATATAGACGTTAAGTAATACATATTTTGAATTGAATTGCATAGACATTGAAAATACATACTTTGAATTGTAGCCACATATATGAAAAGGAATATTGTACAGCACTAGTGATTTTGAACTACCGTTATTATTCATATAGTCATATACATACAATTGTACATATACTTTAAGCACGACGGCAATAAGGAACAAAGCACAAAGGACAACGGGACATACGAGACGCGACTGCGGCCGGCAATTTGTATAAATCGAAGTAGACAGGAGTCAGGCGACTGCTACAGAGTTAGGAGCTTAAGCACGCTTAGAGTAGGGTCTACTCCCTATGCTAGATATCAGGAGACGGGCAGGTTCTACTTCCACTCCTATAGATCTCAGCCAGGTAATTAGAGACTGGAAGGTTCTACTCCCCCTTTTGGAAGGTTGTGGGTAGGTTCTACTCCCGCTCCTTTATTATAGCCGTAATTATATTTGGTGGGATTGAGCTACGCCCACCAACCGGAGAGGAACGAGTTGGTTCTACTCCTGTCGTCTTAACATACGACCAAGGCAGACGAGTGCTTTGCTATAAGCCGAAAACGAACTCTTATTATTTTTGTTGAGAACCAGCCGATGAACATACCCCAGCATAACCCGAAGCTCGTCACAAATACCGCCCTAGCAGGGACTATATTAGATGTTGTACCAGTTTCATCTAGAGATAGTTACAATGTATTTCTGGAGGAAATGGCTGAACTTTGCCTCAAACAAATAAATATATGTCCAAATAAGTTTGGAAGGTCATGGATCTCGTTTACGTTGATGATGTTCCGAAGGCCTCTATTAATCGGTGTGATCCACTAGTTTTGCCGGAAGATGCATACCATCCTCCTCTTGAGTTAAGCTACGAAATCATAAATGAAATACATAATAATAAGTCAAGTTCAAGTACGAGATATGTTTTTGCGAAAGCAAATTTCAGGAAAATTAACAAAGAACTTTCAAAGTTATCTTGGCCAATATATAGAGATGACGTGGAGCGTAGCGTTGAGCACTTTAATGATACTGTTTTCAATTTGTTTCGAAAGTATGTGCCAAAACGTAATATTGTTCATGAAGAACCAATAGAATTATGGTTCACTAAAGAGCTTAAAAAATTTAAAAATAAAAAGTCGCTTTCTTTTAAACTGTATAAAAGAACGGGCTTACACAGTGATTACCTAAGGTACTCAGTTTTGCGGCATAGCTACTTTGCATTAAATAAGAAATGTTATAATTCATATGTATGTAAAATTAAGAAGAATTTAATTAACAATCCTAAATCATTTTATGGGTTCGTAAATTTAAAGCGTAAGGCTCATGGTTTTCCGTCCGCTATGCATTATCGCAACACTGTATCTAGCGACAGCCAACTCATTGCCAACATGTTTGCTCGGTTCTTTAGGTCCAATTATTCTGTATACTTCCATATAAGTGGAGAGCTTTGTCCAATCAACTCTGCTTATATTCCAGTAATATCTTCCGA
>NW_023481437.1:0-1978 GCF_013731165.1 Rhagoletis pomonella | reverse complement strand
TTTCGTGCATAGCCGTGAGAACATCGAAATTAGGTTCTCACCAGCCACACTAGGTACACCAAACACAATCACGTCAGTCAACACCAGCGCGTTCTCCAGGTCATCAACATGTTGGCATAGAGCTTGAACGTTTTTGTTTTGTTCACCACCTTCGCCATTGAGTTTTTCTAATTCACTCACTCTCTCATCCAGCTTCTTCATGGCGGCTTTTATGTTTGATAGCTCAGCAGCGACTTCACCTATTCTCTGCGTAACGCTCTTCGCTCTCATGTAATTTCGAGATGATACTGCTCATCAGGGCTGCCAATTTAGCTCTTTTCCCGTCAAATCTGGCTTTTTCGAAGTCCATTTAGCGGCAGGAAATTAGAAATTGCGGGGAGGGGGAAATCCAGCTTTTTGAGAAATTTTTTGACGGATTTTTAGCTTTTTCCCTTATACAATATAGTACATACATAAGCCCAAAATACAATAGCGCAGTGGCAGTGTTTCTAAAAAAACAGCTGATTTCGAAAAACTGTCACTGCCACTGCGTTATTATATTTTGGGCTATATGTATTTAAAGTTATGTATTTAAAGTTTAAATAATTTCGATACAATCAAAAGAGATAAACGGCCCTATTGTGGTTGTCGACGTCGACGTTGATGCAATTTTTTCATCTAACTGCGGTTTCGCTGAACACTGTAGTTTTGCGAGGAACGCATTTCCGCAAAAATACTGTGGTCAGCGTCGACTTCGACAAGCGTAATAGGGCCGAATAGGTTTCCAGTGGGCAATGTTTTACGTACATCGCTCGAGGAAATATGATATCATAGAAAAAAAAATTATTCAGTATAATATAATTAATTTTGTAAAATGGAATAAGATAAGTAATACAAAGCAATTTTGGGCAGAAGTTCAAACTTATACGGATGCAGGTGGCTTCAAATTGATTTCCGATCCGGCTGAATTTGCATTTCATTTACTCTCACTACCTTGGTCTAATGCAGACCTGGAACTTTATCAGTCAGCTAAACTTGGTGAAAACAAAGCTGCGCAATAGTATACACTTATATATAGTTATATTAACTTTCGTACTTAATTTTAATTTCTGATTAAATTCGATCCCAGCTGTATTATTCTATTACACCTATGGCATTCGACGCGCTGAATGCGAATCCGAGGTCTGTTAGCCCCCCCTTACGACAGGTTCGAGGTCATTTGAAGGTAAAGTAGGGGAAAAATCATCGAATAGACCTGCAAATTCATATATGTGGGATTTTAGACTTGCTGAACCCGAATCCGAGGTCCGTTAACCTCCATAATGTCAGGTTCGAGGTAATTTGAGGGTCAAATAGGACAAAAAATTTATTCAATAAAAATAAAAAATAAAAATTTTGTTTTTGTCGCTTAATCCCTTGATTCTTCAAGATCATCTAGATATCAAGGTCGAATTCAGAAGAATTCTTTTGAAGTTTCAGGTTTCTTCAAGGAAGTTTTCTCCACTTGACCTTCAAATGACCTCCAACCTGACGTGATGGAGGCTAACAGACCTCGGATTCGCATTCAGGGCGTCGAATAACAGAGGTTTAGTTCAGTATTTTTGTAAACCTGTCTTACCTATTAATTTTAATTTCAAGTAGTGGTTTAAATGAATTGCCTAAAACTATAATAATATAAACCTATTTTGTTTTCAGCTCTTGTTTAGCTTGTTTCTAACGGGTTTTTACAAAAATCTGGATTTTTTTACTCGAAAAGAGTTGGCAGCACTGCTGCTCATGGAAAAATCTAATTTCTTTTCCAGCCTCTCAAGCTAACTCACCGTTGTCGGACTGCTAATACCTTTCAACTGTTTTTGTACTGGAGTTTGTTGCGGAGAGGAGGTATTGCGGGAACTTTTTCTTGTTGACATATTTGCACTCAGGGAATATTGTTTATTATTAAAAAGAGAAATAGGCAAAATGATGCAAGTAAAGTGACCGTCGATCAACTGTAGCTATG
>NW_023481436.1:0-1978 GCF_013731165.1 Rhagoletis pomonella | reverse complement strand
CAAGCAATTTATATGAAAACTAAGAAATTACTGGATCACTACGTTTGAGCTAGTGGCCCAAAACAAAACAAAGAAGCTGAGTTGTGTGATGTTGGTTAAACCCAAAAACGAGGAAATTGTGCACAGGTAAGAGAGTAGGAAATGTGCAAAAGAGTCAAAAAAAAAACAAAAAACAACAGCAAATAAGCAATTGAGGCGTAAAAACAAATCAAAATAAGCCAAAGAGTTGACACAGTAAGCGCAGAAAAATGGGACAAACAAAATATTTAACGAAAAAAGTAGAGTCGAAAAAGAGACGCCAAAAAATGAAAAAAAAAAAAAAAATCGCTGCGGCATGGTGTTACAATCAATGATGTGTTTTAATTGTTAAATGATGAGCGAAAACCGAGAGCAACAATGACTAAAAAAGAAGAAGCAAAGTAAACAATGCCATCAAAATTGCGATAGGTTGTTATTTTTTTATTTTATTTATTTTTATAATGGCTTTGATTTGTTTCTGTCTTATTTGCTCACTTTTTATGTTCGTTATGTTATTACTTACCCAGTAATACGAAGCGTGTCTGTAGAGTGACATTAACCCCGTCTGCAGTGACGCGTGTGTGCCCAGCACGCACCTTCTGAAATCCCCAACACTCAGCTGATAGTTTAACTCAGGCAAGGAAAGGCCTTGATGCTTCTACGTAGTCAAATTATAGGCAATAAAGTTGCTAGGCAATATTAAATGGATATATGATTATAAACTCTGCTAGCGAATGCAGATAGTACGTGCATTAATGAGTCATCGCTTAGCGGGAAAATACCAATATTCACAGAAAACCATTCATTCGTACGATTACAGTAAGAGTAGAAGTAGCCCTGTAGGGAACTCAACTAACTATAAATGCACTATAAGTTCACTATTTTTCAACTAGGCGTGACTATGCTTCGACTAATTTACGCTACTTTTAACTGACTATTATACCCTATCACAGAATTTGATTCGAAAAAGCCCTATCTCAATTGAAAATATTTTGAAAGTATGTTGACATAGGGAGTTTTTGAACCGAATTTTGAAATAGGGCGTTCTTCAATCAAACTATGAAATAGGGTGTACTTGGAAAGTTTTCTGAGATAGGGTGTTTTCGAACTGCCTACCGAGATAGGTCGCTCTTCCACCTAGCCGTCGATATGTACTTATACAAAATGTATATTTACGATTATATTTATTACTGTGAATAAGATACGTAGGCCTAATACACGTGTTCTCGGTTTTAATACAAAAAAAACACGATACCTAATGAAAATATAATTGTTTTTAAAATTTGTCTTTTTGTGCACAAGTATTTTTGTTGAAAGTGAAAATTTTGAAAAAATTGTGGTTGAGCCCTGTGTGTCTTTAAAACCAATTACGAATTTGCCATAACAAGTAAGCTAAAAGTTAGCTATTTTAGTAGTCGACTACGAAATTACCGACAGGGATGTACATATAGCACTGCTGCTGTCTATGCATTACATTAGGCTGGGTCGATTTTTTATGGGGGCATATAAAAGGCATTTGACCAATAATAATTGCTCACGAAAGATTAATTTGAAACATATCATTAGACCGCACAATTGATTCAAAGTGTATGGATTTTGAAAATGAAAATTTGGCTAATAATTTCTAAGGAATGCGTTAATTATTATAAACAAATCGATACGCCAAATTAAAATTAAAGTTTTTTAATTTAGTATTTCACGTTCATATATAATTTTTCAATAAGATTACCATAGTTGTTGTCGAGATATTTAGAAAAACTTACAAAAACGATAATTTCCCCGTATAAGTTTTCAGTTCTTCATTACTTCAAAAACCAAGGGTAAATTAAACAAAAATAGACAAGCTTTATTACAAACGTTTTTTAGGTTTTCGGATGTTTACATAATATTTAAAGAACCCCGATTTGCTCAGTTTTCTAAATCGGGGTGAATGAAGTCAAAAAACTAAAAATTGCTGTCA
>NW_023481435.1:0-1978 GCF_013731165.1 Rhagoletis pomonella | reverse complement strand
ATTGATAAAATAAATAAATTATTACAATATGGGTATCAAATTAAAGAGTTTTAATAAAGATAACTGCTGGAAATATTTTTGACGAGGGTTGCCACCTATTTGAAAATTTTAACTCAGACAAATTGATAAAATAAATGAATTATTGCCATGTGGGTGTAAAACTAAAGAGTTTTAAGAAGGCGTACAGCCGAAAATATGTTTGAAGAGTGTTGCCACCTGTTTGAAAATTTAACTCAATATAATTGAAATAGGTATCAAATTAAAGAGGTTAAGGAAAGAAAACTTTAGGAAATACTTTTGTGCAGGATTGCCACCTATTTTAAAATTTTAACTCAGTTATATTGATTAAACAAATGAAATATTGCAATGTGGGTAGCGAACTAAAGAGTTTTTAAAAGTCCTACAGTAGAATTTTTTTTCTAAGAGGGTTGCCACCTGTTTGAAAATCTATCTCAATAATTGGTAAAATAAATGAAATGTTACAATATCGGTACCAAACTAAAGGCATTTAAAAATCTTGATTTAGAAATCTATATTTATATATATGAAAATGTTGTGTTCCTTTGTCACGGTCATCGAAACTCGAGAACCGCTGAACTGATTTGAATAATTTTTTTTGTATTGTTCGGTATCATAGCAGGATCATTTATATTACAAAAAGAAATAATTGAATATTTCAATATTAAGGTTTACGGCCGAAAATATATTTGAGGAGGGTTGCCACCTGTTTGAAAATTTAACTAAATTTACATAATTGATAAAATAAATGACTTATTAAAATATAGGTATTAAATTAAGGAAGTTTAAGATAGATGGCTGTTGGAAATATTTTTGAGGAGAGTTGCCACCTTTTTCAAACTTTTAGCTCGAAAGCTTAGTATGTTGCACCAATGTATTTTCAATATAAAGCGATAAAATAAATAAACCAACGAAAAATTAGTCCCTTGTCAAATATGTTTGATTTATTATTTTTTTTTTTTATGGATATGTGCATATGTAGAGCGGGTACGGACGATGTGTGGTGGCTGACGGCCGTTCCTGGTTGAATACGGCAAAACAAGTACCCGCGCTCTTTTCAATAGAATTGAGTTCAACCACAAAGCAGTAAAACTGTTTGGAGGGGAAGTTAAAAAATAGTTAATTTGGCGGGAAAAATTTATGACAGTTTCTAATAAATACATGTGTACATTAGAGTGGTCCAAAAAAATAAAGTCGGAGTTTTATGCCGGCACACCCTAGGATTGATCCATATCGAAAAAACTATACCCTTATTTTTTTATTTTGAAATCAAAAAATGTTTAGGGAGTGCTCAAAGCGTTCAAAGTTTTCCATGTATTTTATATGGAGAAAAAACAATTTTTCGTAAAAATGGTATAAAACTCTTGAAAATCAATATTTTTATTGATTTTCAAGAACTCTACACTATTTCTACGAAAAGATGTTTAATTAACATTAAATACCCGGCGCAAGTATTAAATATATGTTTTTTCACCTTTCCGCCGGAAGCCGGTTGTATCAATTTTGAGTAAATTAGCGTCCTTCAATTTCGAAATATTGAAGTTTCAAGCATTTCTGAAATTTACCGTTATATGAGAAGCGGCCGTTATTTTAGTCCGATTTCAATAATTTTCAACGTTTTGCTTATATGTGGCAAGCACAATAACCACACCGAATTTGGTACAAATTAGTAGAACGGTTACCGATATACATATATGTGATCATAAGTGGGCGGTGCCACGCCCATTTTCCAAAATTTTACCATAAACGTATTTCTTGGTAAAGAATTGTTGCTAGCATCAATTGTGAATAAATTAGCTTCAATATTTACTGATTTATCGAAGATTTTTATTTCTCTAAATTACCGTTATATGGGATGTGGGCGTGGTTATTGTCCGATTTTAAAAAGTTTCGGCGATTTTTTATGCTGTACCAAGGCCAACAACTGTGCCAAGTTTGGAAGAAATTGGTGCAGCGGTTA
>NW_023481434.1:0-1978 GCF_013731165.1 Rhagoletis pomonella | reverse complement strand
CGATAACACACATTTCGAACCGAACACTGATTTTGGTAATAAAATTCAATGATTTGCAAGCGTTGCTCGTTAGTAAGTCTATTCATGATGAAATTTCAAAGCATACTGAGCATCTTTCTCTTTGACACCATGTCTGAAATCCCACGTGATCTGTCAAATACTAATGCATGAAAATCCTAACCTCAAAAAAATCACCCGTTATAACACGTAGACGCTTTAAGTCGATACAGAAATTTTGAATGTAATATTTTCGAATTTTTTGATCCTAATCCTAGGTTGTTCGTCACTTAACTACCGTTTAATGAATAAACGAAATAGATAAGCAATAAAAAATAACGAATAGGGGTATTTGGCCTTTTTTATAGCAGATATGCACTCGAAGATTTGCAATTGCCTGCCAAGAAGCGACCGCTGTTAGAAAAAACCTTTTTTTTTTTGTTTTTTAATCTTTCGATGTTGGTCGAAACTACTAAAGTAAAGCGGCCGCACATCCATATTAATTGTTTGAGTAAAATTTTTTATAATCCAAAATAAGTGGCAATGTCAAACTTATATCCTAAAGGATCGTACTTACTACATAGGCTTTAAGAGCTTTTTTCATTTTTTTCGTTTTTTTTCGACGACCTTAAAGATGGTAGCTGACTATTTAAAAATATTGGGCATTACGCTGACCACAGTATTTTTGTAATAACAACTTATCGCTGCGGCGGCTTTCGATCGCAAAATAAAAATATAACATTTTGGATACCAGAAATTGTTTGAAGATATCGTCTTTCTTAACACATGTTCACATTATTATAATTTACGGCTCATTTGTAATTAAAGTATAAGTAAATGATGCTGAAATCAAGTAATTTCGCCTTGTAAAATCTGTCAATAAATTAAATAGAAATGAGATAATTTTCCACAAATCAAGAACCAAATGAAGAAAAAGAATGATTTGTCATCAGTTTTAGCCCCCACTGCTGAGAAAATTTATAAAAATGCCTAACGGTATGCAACATTTCTTTTTGTTTAAAGCAGGCACGAACGTGCTTGTTACACACGTATACAAATTATGAGATTTCAATAATAAGATTTCAAGATTTGACCCAAACAAACATGCATACATATAAAAATAAATAAAAGCATGCAAAAGGAAGTAAGTTATTCAGATATTATTTCCCTAGGGAAATGAATTACAGCCCGTGGGCTTCAAAAACGTTGGCTTTAACCCCATATTGATTTAAATTTGTTTTGATTTTGATAATTGTGTACTTGTATTAGAGCTTTAAATGATATTTTGATGTGTGCTACGTATCTACTTATGCTTTAAAACCTAAACTTAATTTATTCTTATTTACGATTTAAAATAAATCTCGGAATTACCCAACTCTTATCCGCAGACGCTAATTGCGACAGTAAGGTAATGAATAAATAAATATCGTGGAATTAGGTCTTCTCACTCGAACAATCATATCGAGGGAAGATGATTTTGATGACTACAATGCTTGTATGTATATGTTCTATAGCACAGCATTATTATATTTCTATAAATATTTTTTCCACAATAAATTTTCATTTAAAAAATGTCCTCGAGCTCATTATAAAATTGTTGAATATAATTGTTAAAAGGCCAAAAAATAACAAAAAAAAAACAAATAACTTAAGGACGAGCACACCTAAAAGTTAAGCATTCTAAAAATAGAAGTATTAGCACAAACCAACAAAACCAACAACCACATGATCAAGTGAATTGCAGCGGAATAGCTGCGCTTGATTGTGTTGGCATAACAAAAATGAAAATAGTGGAAATAAGCAAACGATTACAAGGCGTCTTAGCACGGTGCGTAGGCAACTGGCTGAGTCAGTGGGATCGTCGGTTCGAATCCTACTGAAAGAAGTCGGATGAGGAAATGTGGTGATTTCCGAAATAGCTATCACTTCTACCGTTTTTTCAAATTATTGTTGCTTTTCCACAATAAATTTTCATTTAAAA
>NW_023481433.1:0-1978 GCF_013731165.1 Rhagoletis pomonella | reverse complement strand
CGAGCAAAAATTGAGATATCTCAACGAAATTTGGTATGTAGGTTTCCCTTAATCCAAGGTAGGTTGGTATTGCGAAATCGGACTTTAACCACGCCCACTTCCCATATAACGGTAATTTCCAGAAATACGAAAACTGCGATATTTTAGTAACTACTGAAGATAATTCACTCAAAATTGATATTTACAATAATTTTTAGACGAAAAATAAGAATATTATAAATTTTTGGAAAATGGGCGTAGCCACGCCCACTTATGGTTACGTGTGTATATCTTGGTAACCGCTGCACCAATTTCTTCCGAACTTGGCACAGTTGTTGGCCTTGGTACAGCATAAAAAACCGCCGAAACTTTTTAAAATCGGACAATAACCACGCCCACATCCCATATAACGGTAATTTAGAGAAATACAAAATCTTCGATACATCATTAAATATTGAAGCTAATTTATTCAAAATTGATGCTTGCAACAATTCTTTACCAAGAAATACGTTTATGGTAAAATTTTGGAAAATGGGCGTGGCACCGCCCACTTATGATCACATATAAGTATATCGGTAACCGTTCTACCAATTTGTACCAAACTCGGTATGGTTATTGTACTTGCCACGTGTAAGCAAAACGTTGAAAATTATTGAAATTGGACTAAAATAACGGCCGATTCTCATATAACGGTAAATTTAAGAAATGCTTGAAACTTCAATATTTCGAAATTGAAGGACGCTAATTTACTCAAAATTGATACACCTCGGCTTACCATCTAGCGGAAGGTTTCGGAAGGGTGAAAAAACATATTTTTAATACTTGCGCCGGGTATTTAATGTTCGGCTCTGCCCGAACTTAGACTTTCTTACTTGTTTTTTTAAAGTTATAAGTAATTTCGAATACGTGCCAACTTTGTACGATTATGTCCAACCACCCTTAAAATTAAAAACATTATCTGAATACAAAATTCCATCAAAACCGGGAAACCTATGGATATATGTACATATGTACATATCCGATAGACCCAGCAGCTAGCGCTAACTTACACTTAAATTTATAATTTAATTATAAGTTTAATAGATTACACCGTGCGACAAAAACCAAAATTTTTTAAAACACACGAAAAAATCAATATACTCACAAAACTAGGAGCCAAATATAGTAAAACTGCGTTTTTAATTTTTCTGTCTGACGTCAGGATTTTTTTTAAGGTCTTTGAAATTTTTAGGATATGATTGAATAAAAAAACAAGTAAGAGCAGCGCTGTCTTCGGCTATGCCGAAGGCTTCATACCTTTCATGAACATCTGCAAATTTTTCTTTGACAGATTACTGCTTTTGAATACATCTGCATACATCGATAGAGGAGTTACATACTTATATAAAAAATCGCATCTAAACAATCAGAGGTATGGAAGATATACTTTATATGACACCAATCTAAGTGATTTTCACCGCTATGTGATCGGTATGTAAACCGGTAACACAATTTATTGGGTTTAGTTTCGTACATAAAGGAGATATATGGCAAAAACTGGTATCTTAACAATCAGTGCTATAGGAGATAAAGCTTATACAGCATAGATTTTGTCGATGATCTCAGTAGACTTTGTATTATTATTTATAAAATATCTTTATCGGTTTTAGCTGTTCAAATAAAGGAGTTTTACAGTAAAATCCCATATCTGAACAATCAGATGTATGGAAGATATATGTTGTAGTCATCCGATCCTTGTTACTTTCACTGTAAGTATTCTGTTAATAATGAGTGAAAATGGTGCGAAATTTCATGTTCCTAGCTGCATAAATGGAGGAGTTATGATAAAAGACCTCATATCTGAACAATCAGTTGTATGGGAGCTGCAGGTTATAGTGACCCGATCTTTGTTATTTTCGCTGTAAGTCTTCTGTTGATAATGAGTGAAAACAGCGCGAAATTTCATGGTCCTAGCTACATAAATGGATGAATTATAACGAAAAATCTCATATCTGAACAA
>NW_023481432.1:585-1978 GCF_013731165.1 Rhagoletis pomonella | reverse complement strand
GACCCCTGTTTGCAAACCATAGCGGTGGCGAGGTGTAGACAGCTATCCTTAATACCATACGTCTGTTGCTTGTTCATTAGGATTGTTTTGTACTTCAAGTCGACTCGATGACCATCCCTCAAAATTGATCGTGTGATTAAATGGTTGAACCTTGTTTGCGTCACTTTTGGCATGGACAAGACGTATAGTAGAAGGGTGCCGTTCGTGTAGATTGATGGCTCACTATATTCGATGGCTTCGATGACGTTGTTGTACGGAAGGACTTCGATTTCGCTTATTAGTTGGTTTATTTCCTCCTTATTTAATAGGTTACTGTTGACAACTCCTGCTTTAGCCATTTGACATGCTCGAATCAACTCGTTAACGTCCTCCTTAAGGATCGCTACCTTGTGCTCTATTTCCTGTGAAACTTTAGCCAGGTGGTTGCGTCCCAAAATGTCATTCGTGGCCGTCGCGATTCCATTAACAGCCTGTAATAGCTCTTGAGTTTTCTTGAATATTTAAGAGTTTACCTTATATTGGTGGTTGTTATTGGTTACTAATGCGTCTTGGCTCCGCAGGACTTCATCCCAGACTAAGGCGTCAGGTGTGCCAGCAATCCACTTCCAGGCTGACCCAATCCAATTGATTGAACGCTTGGGTCTTTTAGGCTTAGGGCCCTTCAGCTCGTCGAGTTGAGTTTCAGTTTTCTCCAACTGATAGGTGATGACGTCAGTGATAGCATTGGTCTCGTTCATCCTTGAGGTTTCATAGCTTAGACGATTTAAAATTTTATCATAGCGCGTCAAGTCGATCATGTGGACCAGTTTGAAATGTCCGTTGACTATCCAACCGTACCCATCTCGAACATTTAGAACAGGAGAATCTAGGTTGAATACGGCGTATGCTTGTGCGGTTGCACAGAGGCAGATTCTATGAATTAGATTCGAAATTGTTAACATAATCCTACCTACCTCCTAGATAGCTTTAAATGAACATCGTAAATAATTTTCTTTTCAGGAATTGAATTTAACTTTCTTTCTTTAAATTACTTCGAAATTAAGTTTTTAAGTCAAATCAAATATAGAATGCTTTATAATTAATTATTTGGAATTTATTTTATTTTTTTTGAATCGTGTATGCCGAAATTTTTAACAATAATCCTACAGTAACAATTTAATGTAGTAATTATTTCTTAATTTCTAATACTATCTCTAGTGAGTGGAGCTCGGGAGGATAAGGGATATCAGGAATACATGGGGACCCAGGTAGTGATGTTAACAGTGGATTTTTTGACGATTAATTTGTTAGTATTTAATTATTAGGATTAGTATCATTAGTACGGGGTAGTAAGTTAGACTAATAATTTTAATTTTTATATATTTTTTTGCATTCGTTTCTGCGTGTTAGTAAG
>NW_023481432.1:0-485 GCF_013731165.1 Rhagoletis pomonella | reverse complement strand
TAGCGCGTCAAGTCGATCATGTGGACCAGTTTGAAATGTCCGTTGACTATCCAACCGTACCCATCTCGAACATTTAGAACAGGAGAATCTAGGTTGAATACGGCGTATGCTTGTGCGGTTGCACAGAGGCAGATTCTATGAATTAGATTCGAAATTGTTAATATAATCCTACTTTTACCTCCTAGATAGCTTTATATGAACATCGTAAATAATTTTCTTTTCAGGAATTGAATTTAACTTTCTTTCTTTAAATTACTTCGAAATTAAGTTTTTAAGTCAAATCAAATATAGAATGCTTTATAATTAATTATTTGGAATTTATTTTATTTTTTTTGAATCGTGTATGCCGAAATTTTTAACAATAATCCTACAGTAACAATTTAATGTAGTAATTATTTCTTAATTTCTAATACTATCTCTAGTGAGTGGAGCTCGGGCGGATAAGGGATATCAGGAATATATGGGGACCCAGGTAGTGATGTTAA
>NW_023481431.1:576-1979 GCF_013731165.1 Rhagoletis pomonella | reverse complement strand
GAGTATGCGATTTATTTCGTACATCTCCATACAAAACTCTAGAACTCCACCAAAAAATTTCCAGAGATAAGCAGTATAAAAAATTCGGTTTGTATGGGAGATGTCACACCCCTTTTTACTATAGCTAAAATTTTTCTCCAAGGGTATGCGATCGATTTCGTTTACCTCCATACCAATTTCCAAAACTCTACCATGCACACTTTCAGAGATATGTAGCATGAGAAATTCGATTTGTATGGGAAGTGCCACGCCCCCTTTACATATAGATTTTTTTCAGCCTAAAACCGTCCTTGGGACACGTGCGGCAGGTGGCAGTTTCAAAAAAATCGGTTCAGCCGCTCTCGAGCCTTGCGAAAACTAACAAACGGCTTTCTAAATATAAATTAGTTGAGATATATTACATATTATAATTATATTTTGACAGTATCCGTTCTTTCTGATTGGCGCAAAAAAATCTTGCCTAGTGACGAATTCGCCCCTTGATATGGTCGACTTCTCGGACAAAATGGATTATATATGCTAAAAAGCTATCTACGTACCGAATTTTAAGCAAATCGGACCATACTTCGGACTTCTCGAACAAAATGGATTATATATGCTAATATATGCTAAAAAACTACTTCCGTACCGAATTTTAAGCAAATCGGACCATAAAGGCGATTTTTTGGAATAGATCGGTCCCTGGTCCACTTCTCGGAAAAAATGGGTCATATATGCCAATATATGCTAAAAAGCTACTTACGTACTAAATTTTAAGCAAATCGAATAGACCGGTCCCTGGTCCACCTACCCGAAAAAAAGTAAAATTTTTTTAGCTTAAAACATGGTGGTTACCGAAAGCTATTTGTATACAAAATTTCATGAAAATCTGACCAGCCGTTCGCGAGATTACCTGTTACAAAAAAAGGGACTTCTCTTTATATAATTAGTATAGATAAAACAAGTAATTTTTAGCAAAAAAAAACCGACTTAAAAAAAAATATATATATATCTATATATTTCATGATCCAATATAAATAAACCAAATTAGTATGGGAACACCTCTGAGACACTACCTACTACTAGAATTATCGAAATCGGTTGACGTGGTCCAAAGTTATGCGGTAACATACATAAAAAAAAAAAAAAAAAAAAGAACTTCCCGACGAACTGATAACCTCCTCCTTTTTTGGAAGTCGGTTAAAAATATAAAATAAATAATAACTAGTAATTTTTAGCAAAAACTTCAACTCTCATATAAAAAAAAAATATATATATATATATCTCATGATTCGCAGATCGGATATTAACCAGATTAGTATGGGACCACCTCTGAGACACTACCTTTCCGATGCAAAAAGAATTATCGAAATCGGTAGTCCAAAGTTATGCGGTAACATACATAAAAAAAAAAAAAAAAAAAA
>NW_023481431.1:0-476 GCF_013731165.1 Rhagoletis pomonella | reverse complement strand
CCGACGAACTGATAACCTCCTCCTTTTTTGGAAGTCGGTTAAAAATAAAAAACTTTTCGCAATTGCTCCAACCGAAGATCGAACCTGGCAGCTACAGGCTTGTAGCCCGCAACTCTCACCACTCGGCCACCACGTACGCGAAACTCGCCTGCTTCGTTTGCTTGCTTGTACAAAAGACAAAAACTGGCCGTTTTTACCAGTGTTGTCATCGAAAATTCCCCGGACCTGAGTTAATTCCCAAAAATTTCGTGCATTTGTTCGGCTGCTTATGCTCATTTTAAAGAGGAAAAGGCATGAGTTAAAGCAAATAAAGGCTGGTTATGCAAATAAAACAAAAACATTTTCGCGCATTCGATAGCTTGACATGGTAGCGACGATATGTAGAAAATGTTTATTGGGCTGATCTAAAGACAGCGATACAAATTATTTTTAATTCTGGATTCGAATTTTGTTATAGATATGTACATACATACGTA
>NW_023481430.1:0-1979 GCF_013731165.1 Rhagoletis pomonella | reverse complement strand
ATTTTGTATGGTTTTTAAATTGGCATGCAAATTATCTATGTATGTATGTATGTAGTATGCGCTCTTATTTATGTACGCACCAACGCTGGAGCATTGCGTACGCGTGTGCAATCATTTACAAAACACATCAATCTACCAGATGATTGAGCATCTGAATTTGTAGCGCAAAATCAGCATTCTTTAGGGACCGCATAACGCTGCATATGAAAATTCTTTTACAATAACAGTAAACTTGCTTGCTGCTGTAAAATGAGCATAATATCGCAGCTGAATTTGAAATTGGAAATATTTATTTGAATTTTGCTGTGGGTACTTTGTTGGCATATTTTCGTTTGCTAGCATGCATTAGTAGTTGCATGTAGCGCATTTATTTGAAAGAGTGAGGTGTACAAATATACAGAGATACATACCAGCTTACGTAATTGTTGGGGTTAAGTTCAGAAATATAGCCAAAAATGACAGACATTACATATGTACATACATTTGTAATTATATATATATATGTATGTATGCAAATATGTATGTATGTAAATCGGGATGTCTACGAGGAAAGCTAACGGAAAAGGTTCATAAGTTCTCTAAACTTTTTCCAATTAATGTTGGTGGATTTCTTCGTTTCCAATACCCACTTTGATACACCCTAGAATCTTTTCACCAAAAGAGGAAGGCGCATATGTATACGAGTATGAATATGAATATGAATATGAATATGAATATGAATATGAATATGAGTATGAATATGAATATGAGTATGAATATAAATATAAATATGAATATAAATATGAACATGAATATGAATATGAATATGAATATGAATATGAATATGAATATGAATGGGAATATGAATAGGAATACGAATATATGAATACGAATATATGAATATGAATATGAATGTGAATATGAATATGAATGTGAATATGAATATGAATATGAATATGAATGTGAATATGAATATGAATGTGAATTTGAATATGAATGTGAATATGAATACGAATATATGGATACGAATTTATGAATACGAATATGTGAATACGAATATATGAATATAAAAGAAGTTTTCGGTTCTTTATTATTTTAAAATCTAATGGGCAACAAGCATAAAATCTGATTCAAATGTAAATAATTTGCATAAAAATTCATAGAATTTTTCTGAGTTTTGCGCAAAGTTTTGAAATTAAGTTTTTATATTTTTCGTTGTAGTATGAAATATATTTTTATAAAAAATTATCGAAAAAATTAGAATTCAAATTCAAATTTTTGCATAGATATATTGTGAAAATTTTTGCCTCCAAATATTTTTTACCGTGAGTGTACATATCGCATATTTGCTGCACTGAAACCAAAATAACGCATTCATTTTTACCTTCCCTTTATTAGCTCGGGATGTAACTATGTAATATTGATGCGCCTAAAAGATGCAGCGAATTCTATTCTCAGGTTACATACCTGATGACAGTACGAATGGCAATTATAATAGGGAGGTTTTAGTTTTTTAAACTATAATTTTTTTACTATGTGGATTATGACACTCTTGCAGCAAATGCGCGATATGTATGTGCATAGCATGACAGCTTATGACGACAAGGAAAACTCGATAACTAACTACCTGTAATGAAAAATCGATAACAAAAAACAATTAAAAAATGGAAAACGAAAAATCGATAAAATCGAAAGCAGTGTCTAAATAGATCGATACAAATAGGATCGATAACCAAAAATCAACAATGAAAAAACGATAACGGAAAAATTATAACAAAAATCGATATCGAAAAGTCGATAACTAACTATTGATAACGAACAATCGATAACGAGAAGTCGATAACGGAAAATCGATCACGAAAACTCGTTTGCGAAATATTGATAACGAAAAATCGGTAACAAAAATACGATTTAAAAAATTCGATAACAAAAAAAAACTGTTGACGCATATACAGTTGATGAAATCGATAACATCGAAATAATATGTATGAGATTTTAGA
>NW_023481429.1:0-1979 GCF_013731165.1 Rhagoletis pomonella | reverse complement strand
CAGCATTATAGAAGAAGCGGCGGGGCGAATAAAACGCTTCGTTACAATTGGCGCCCGAGCAGGGACCCTTGGTAGATCGTACGCGTGCAAAGGAAAAATTATTATATGTTTGATACGAATAAAATGACGGAATCGGCGAACACTTTGTTGCTGGATAATGCTTGCAAGGAGCATCTGGTGTCTATCGCGCTTATCATGGACCAGGAACGGAAGTGGTCAGTAACTTATGACGGTGGACGAGACCCGCTAGACTTCGTGGAACGCTTAGAGGAGCTGGCCGAGATATACACGTTTAATCTAGACCTACTCCCAAGAATCATGCCCGAGCTGCTACGTGACAAAGCCCTCCAATGGTACCGCAACAACAACGAGCACTGGAAGAGCTGGGACCCTTTCAAGCAAGACTTTCTAAGCTTCTTCCTACCGGCCCGGTACTTTGAGCGCCTAGAGGATGACATACGGCAGCAAAGACAGCATACACGGCAAAAGTACAAGGACTACGTGCTCGCGATACAGAGCTTGATGCGCCGCGCCAGATACAGCAGGGAACAACAATTGGAAAGGATCTTTCGGAACAGTCACCCCGATTATTTATTATACATTCGACGACGAGACTTTAATACCCTGGCGTCACTCCTCACACTCGCTGAAGAATACGAGGGCATTCTCGAAAACCAACGCCGAACGCCGGAAGCGCCCCGACGTGAAGTCGCGAGTCACGTTGTAGGAGATAACCCTGAAGCGCCGCCTACACGGTCGGGCAGATCACCTCATCAACATCCATCGGAGCGTTCGGCCCAACGGCGTCCAGTTCCACCGCACAAGGCAGCGATGAACCTACAGCGCCATCAACCACCAACGACCCGGTCTAACCCAAGTAACGTATGCCGAAGGTGTGGTCAAGAAGGACATTACGCTAGGAGATGCCGCAACGCGCGAAAGCTATTTTGCTGGAAATGGGGCCGAGCCGATGTGCGGACAGTAGAGTGCTGTCACCATCGCCAGGGGTACGACCGCACAGCTCCACCCAGGACAAAACGCGGTGAATTCGCAAAACCCAGGGCCGAAAACCCAGCGACCATGCGCCAGGAACATGGCCGGATCTACGCCCCAATACAACTTGGAGGGGAATTGGCGGAGGCCATCATCGACACAGGCGCCTCGAAAAGTTTCGTGTCAGCCAACTTAGCGGAACGCATGATAAGCTCTGGGAACGGGGAGAAGATAACCGTGGATATCGAGGTATTCATGGCCAATGGCACCATCAGCAGGATATTTGAAGCCGTAAGAGCTGAGGTTCGCATCGGAAAATCATACCACCACGCAGTACTGAATGTCATGCCCGGCGCAGTTGATGATGTCATACTTGGCCTGGACGCGCTAGGCAGCACTGGAACGACGGTTTCCTGTGGCGGCCACCATATCGTTTTAACCAAAATACCTACAGAGCATACCGTAGCGCGCATCACAGAGGGTAGCGGACCGCCGGTAACACCCAGAAATAGCTCACCGAACGGCGCGAAAAGTAAAAGTCTTAGGAAAATCAAGCACAAGCAACCGCCAGACGCATACCCACCGCTGTACGGCCTCCACGCGCGCAATCAACGCACACTGCCGCCGCATCCGTGCTGCAGCCATACGTGTTGTCAACGCATACACCGCCGTCGACGCGACACGCGCTGCCACGGCACACGCCGTCTCCGTTCACGGGACTAACGCGCAAGCAAGGCAACAAGCGTCCATAGCCCATACAGAAGCCATCTCACGCGCCTCCGGCTACCGCACTAGTTTCCGCCGCGCACGCCATCGTCAGTACTACGCGCGCCCCGACGGCGCATACGGCTACCACACCGGTAGTCGCCGCACGCACAGTCGTCGCATACACATACCCGAGGACCAGCGGGGCATAAGATCACCGAAGTGGGGGGGGAGTGTGAGGACTAAATGTTCATCAAGAAATTTAGCCCACACAAGCAATA
>NW_023481428.1:0-1979 GCF_013731165.1 Rhagoletis pomonella | reverse complement strand
AACAATAGAACATCTTCAGTAAATAACTTATGTACCTACAGAGTTGCTAAGCGAGCAACGAATCAATAAAAAAAAAACCGTCTATTAATAATAAAATTCTACTTCCAAAGATTACTTCAATGTAACAAAAATAGCAACAAGCTGCTTGTTTGAGTTCAGCGAAAAGCGTTATTGCCAAAGTTTTTGCCTCCATGCGGCCATTTGGAGAAGCACAAGTCAGCACAAGTCGCGAATAGCTCAGCTGAAAAATGCAGATAACAGAATCCAATACATTTTGGCGCACAAAACTTCAGAAAAAGTTATCAGTTTTGCGGAGCGAGTATGTAACATCACCAGCAAGTGGCATGGGCGATGTGATGATTTCGAAGCGGTAGATTTAATACTTACATATGTTTGTATGTGAATATATACATTCAGATATGTTTGTGGGTTACTTGGTCATGGAGTTGTCAAAAAGATTCGAGAAAAATATGACTGAATGGCTGTTGCGGAAAACCGCAACTAAAATTTAAATACTCAAAATTCAGTTAGTCAGAGTATATCGCGCGGAAACTAAAATAAAATAAATTAGATAAAATAAATACATATACTCTACATAGTAGATATTTTAACATACATATATGCAGTAAAATTTCTATGCAAACTTAGCTGCCCACATCTACCTGGGTGTTGCACCTCACTCCACTTATTTAGGTGCTCACACTCACACACAAACATCGGCAATCGCACCCGTGTCGGTGTTATGTTTCATTTATCTGGCGTGAGCTGTCAAATATTCGAGATTAATGAGCAATTTTTTCAGCTTGTACACCTAAATCGTATCTACCACGGCTGACTGCCGGTCAAAAGCTGACCATCGACTCGCCAGCTTGTCCGGCAGCGAAAGAGACGCAAATCCATTTAAGACGTGACTGCGTTGTTGGCTTACCTAACAAGACATCGGAATCCAAAAGAAAATAAGCAGTAAAATTGGAGCAAAACAGCGCAGCTAAAATTGGCAGTTATTGAAAGAAAATCTTAAGGCTGGTTTTCACTATGTCATATTTTGAGATCAAAATTTGTCGACATATTTTGAGATCAAAATTTGTCGACATATTTTGACACAAGTTTAGCTCTTTCATCCGCACCTTCGCTGATGATATTATGAGCCAAAAGCGAACATATAGCTGGTATAGCAGCTCATGTATACGACTGAAGACCTCTCCTGATCTAACTCAGTCGATATACCGTTTTCTAATCGCATTTGACAATGTGTTTTCATTTATTTGACGACATATGTCATTGAATTTGACATAGTGAAAACAAGGCTTTAGAGAAAAAAGTGGCATTCGGCAGTTTTTGTTTCGAAACCCATAAGAAATTCGATTGTTTGAAAAAAAAGGATTTACTCTTCAAAATGCAGTCAAAAGCGTTTTCCCCACTCGTCCTCATCCATACCCAAAACCCAAATCTTGTGCTATTTTGCAGCATACAGCGTTCTCTCATTCGCACTTGAGTAACTTTCTATTTCGAAATTAATGAAAAGATTTGCATTCCATAAACATCCTGTGGATGTGTACAAGCTTGCAGCATTTTTTTTTTCAATTTTGCCGGCAAATTCGGCTCTTCTTTTCTAGCGAATTTGCTTCATATCAGGCTAAGCTGATATCTCAAAACACAAAGCGCTACAGTCCGCAATCTGCGCCACACTACTTTGCCTCAGCGCTCTCTTAGCTACCTGCTGAATTCTCGAAGCACCGCCGTTCACCTAATTCTTTTGCCTTTCGCATCGTCTTCTGTTCCTGTGCCAACCTTGAATGAGTGAGCGAGCGCTCAAATGGTTGATTGTTTTTGATGAACGCAGGTAAGCAGGTAGATTCTAGTATTTGCGCAGATTCTTTTTTGTAATTATTATTGGCCGTTAGGGACTTGTATGTATGTATGTATGTGGCATGTGGCGCAGAGGTGGTGTCAAAAACGTTTCTAATCCATTAGTTAGA
>NW_023481427.1:0-1979 GCF_013731165.1 Rhagoletis pomonella | reverse complement strand
TAAACATCTCGTAGGTACTTTTGGTCGTTTCTCTCATTTTTGCACATCAAATTTTGCAAATTTACAACTTGACTAGAAGAATTTTCTTCGCGGGCAAATTAGCTGCCAAAAACATGTTGCAATGCAATGTCAGGGACAACAATTTCAGTAGTAAATACTCGTATGTGTTTGTGTTTGTGTGTGTTAGAACTGCTGCAACTGCATTTTTAGTTATAAATATGTTTGTCTGCGCCGCCAATTCGTTACAGTTTTTGCAGATGCAGCAGAATTTCTGAGTTTATTGCCACGTGAGTTTGGATGATTTCAAATGAAGGAGTATAAAATTTTGTCGTAAAAGTTGATAAAAAAAAGTGTAACTGCAATTGTACTGAAAAAAATGTATAGTATTGTGGGTTAGAACTAATAAATTTGATTTACACTTACAGATATTAAAATATTACAAAAAATTTTGTATAAGAAATTAAATTTTCTATGGAAAATTATAAAAAAGGATTCCGTCATATAAAATCTGCCAATAGTTATTATATTTGTATGTACATAGGTACACTCTGAAATCATAAAAATTGTTTGTCTCAAAAAAATCAACAAAAATTGTATAAAAGTTTACTTAGAACGTTTTTTTTTATCTTCCTAATCTAGTAAAATGTGTTATTAACAATTAAAACTGTCTCAAATCAATGAATTTGTACTCAAAAAAAAAAATTAGAAATTGGGGTTATAAAATACAAACATTAAAAATAATTTAAAGGACCGTTATTCCAAGGTCTTCCAGAACATTTTAAAACATTATATGTTTATCAAATAAGCATTCAAAATTTTGCACTTTAGATACTAACGTTTTTCAAAACAACTAATTTGTTTTTCAGTATTTTAATAATTCTTCAACGATATCACACACTTTTTTAATTTCGAAAAATTCAAATTTCTACACTTTTATTAAAGTTCACTTATGTACTCGTATTCTCTTCCTTGTTAACTTTTTCTCATGCGCGCCAATAGTCTTTTAAATTCAAATATAAAATAATAAAAATTCCGTTCGCAAATCTTTCAACTTTTTCGCGTACCATCTGCGATCGCGGCTCGATATCAACTGAATTCAGTAGCAAATTTGCAACGCAAGAAAAGTTAAGGCAAAGTAAGGTATCGCACACATACATACATGTATTTAACAAAAAAAGCAAATTATCAAAACACAAACTAATACAACAAATGTGCCCCACTCAACAAATTATGAGTAACAGTAGAAATGTTTGGCCAAAAAGCAAATTAAAAAAAAAAAACATAAAAACGAAATGTAACAAAAAATAAAAGTAACGATTGTGAGCTTTTGCGCGCGTCCATTTAGCGATCGGAAGTAGGCAAAGTATTTCACGATTTTTAAATTTACTATGGAGACAAAGTTAACAGTGGATGTGTGCCAAAGCAGAGAATAATCTCTGGCCGCGGAGCAGGCATGTATATTTAACAGAGCACAAAGTAAACAGCACTGTTAAGAACAGTTTGGAGTACGGTATATACACATTTTTTTGTATTTGATTGACTCGATGTACACACACACGCACAAAGGTATCTGCATGGCCGCTAAGGTGCAGGTTCGCTCCCTGGTACCGGCACTCGGGATATATTTTTTCATTTTTTTATTTTTATTTTATTGTTTTTTTATTTATTCTATTTTTCTAAAATGTTAATGTATTTTTTATATTTAAATTATACTATTTAACATGATTAAATTTTATTTTGTTATTTGATTACCGATAAATCGACTTCCCCTTATACTTTATTTCATATAATTTGGTTTTATTTAATTATTTTATTTTCCTTTATTTTTTATTTTGTTTTAATTTTTCTTAGTTTTATATTTAAGTTATTTTTGTTAAATTATTTTGTATATTTTTTTTTTTAAGTTTTCGTTTTATTTTATGCCACATTGCATTATTTTATTTTATTTTATTTTATTTTATTTTATTTTATTTTATTTT
>NW_023481426.1:329-1979 GCF_013731165.1 Rhagoletis pomonella | reverse complement strand
TTAGTGGTTTTGGTTTAAAAATACAAAAAGCTATAAATTATGTACATCAGCTGAAGAACAAATTAATTACCTTTATGGTGACGTCATTAGCTTTTTAATCGGTTATAAAGTTCATAAGATATTAATATTTAAAATATCTAAAAACTGAACTTTAACCTTCTAGAACCTCTTCATTTTTTACTTGCGCTAAATCATTTTGGCATGGTTGAAATGAGCATAAAAAGTTCTATTGATCTGCATTTTTCGTTTTTGCATAGCTGAACGGTCGGTATTGGGTAGATTTGTTCCCGGAAATGACGAATTACTTAAATCAAAAATGCATATTTTTATGTATTGTTTAGTATTTCCATTAAAACACCAAATATATTGCAAATTCGCATTTTACTTCTAATTGAATACTTTGCGTACTTTTTGTAGTACCATTCTACTACCGTTTTCGCAAAATGCGATCACATTCTTCCCCTTTCTCCTACTTCCACAATACAAATCTAGATAAAGAAGTGTCAAATTTTAGCTGTCACAAATTACACAACCTTGTATTATTGAATCATGCTGCAAACCTTATGAAAATTATGTACACATGCAATTGGCAAACTCTTTGGTGATTTGTCGTCGGCATTTCAAAGGGGCTTTTGGTCGAAAAAATCTATTTTTTTTTCTTATGGTAGCTGCTATGCTATTTACATATAATGCAACAAACCACAATTTTCTAGCTGCTTTAGCTTTTCACAATTTCATTTTAACAGACTTTAAAAATAAACCAAAAAGACATGTTTTTGTTGAACAGGCGAGTATATAAATTTGCCGAGTTCTTTATATAAACTTGTCAAATAAAATTATGTATACAATATAAAATATACTAATTTTATCATTATTAATTTTCATAAAAAATTTATGAAAAAATTTTTATAAAAAATTAAAATAATAGTAAATAATAAAAATTATAAAATAATTTATAACAGATATATTTTTAGGTGTAGTCGCTTAAATATTAAGTCTGTTCGACTTTTAAATTCTTACATGATCTGAGTTCAGACCGCCGTAAGCCAGGTTGGTTTCTATCTTTAATTTATTATAATATCTTAGTACGAAAGGACCAGGTATTAGAATAATGTTACTTTAATTAAAGAATATAATTAATACATGGACACATTGACAAAAAAAACGTACAAATGCAATGCACTTGTTAACTTCAAGGTGTTTTCTTGAAAAGTTATTTTTGAGTTTTACGAACATTTATTTTATTTACATGGTTATTTTTATTTACATGGTCATTTTCCACTGCAATACTCGTATTATATGTAATTAATGGGGCATATTCATAGTCAAAATAAAGTCGACACTAAAGTTAGTTACAGATTTTTGACTTAATTTTCAATAGAATATCTGTAAAAAGCTGCAACTATGTAAGTTTAGAGTCGACTTTATTTCTCACGCATGCGCATACGGATGTATGTATGTACTTACAAATGCGCTACATATGTAAAAATGCACATACTCCAAAATCATATATGCATTGATAACGTTCCCCTCTATGTACTTATGTGTACATACATACCTAAACAACCTCGAAAATCATTTATTGATAAAGTTCTTACACATGCACATACTATAACATACATATAATAACTTCCTTCTTATTTGAGGTTC
>NW_023481426.1:0-319 GCF_013731165.1 Rhagoletis pomonella | reverse complement strand
CTATATCCAGAAAAATAAGTTATCTCGAATTTTGGTAATTTTTGGCAAAACAATCTATTTCTCTGTTCCACAACAATATTTCAGTCATTAACTAGTATTTTAAGGCGTAATTTTAATTAACTTGAATAAAGTGAACGTTTTCTGCAGGAAAATCAAAACTATTAAATTCACAAACATATGTGGTTTTATCGGAAGTTCACAAATGTAACGTGGCAACTTTGCTCGTTTGCACATTTTTCGGTCCGAAATTGTAAAATTTTTGTCCATGACGTGCCACGATTTTTGTACAGGTGGGTCAATGTGCCTTGAACACCATTTG
>NW_023481425.1:0-1979 GCF_013731165.1 Rhagoletis pomonella | reverse complement strand
CATATTTGAGATATGTATTGACAATAGGAGAAACAATACCATTGCAACAAAAAGAGCCGCCAGGTGGCGTTGGAGTCGAGATATTACTAAAAATCGTGTTTATGGTCCGATTATCCTCAGATTCAAAATATAATATATATTAATAGGAAAAACAATTCTTTCGAAAAAAATTTGCCGCCAGGTGGCGCTGAAATTGAGTTACATATGTATATGTGACTAAAATTCGTATTTATGCTCGAATTTATTTCATTATCGAAATATATGAATTCGCTTATCGATGGTCCTTTGCAATAACGACACAACTCAAAATTAAAAAAATCTAATCCCTTATTACTATTAAGAGGCTCATGTTTCTAATCCTTGGCTAATCCATGTCTAATTCTAACTAAAGTAAGTAGTAAAGATTATACATGAATAAGACAACGATTAAAGACATGGGCCACTTAACAATAGTGCGAATTTTTATTTTTTGAATTTTGAATTGTGTCGTTATTGTAGAGGACCATCGATATATCTATGACAGGAAAAGATACATATGTATGCTAACTTTTGCAAAAAAACTGAAAGTCAGTCGGAAACCGCCGTTTACGAACAGCTGTTCCTTATCTATTTGTACAAAAATGGTGTGAAAAATGTATAGTAATTCATCAATTGAGAACGGCTGGGCCGATTTGGCTAAAATTTTTTTTGGTTGTTCGTAATTGTCAAGAAAAGGTTTGTACGAAAGAAAATTTTGGGAAAACCCTCCGGAAAAGTCGGGAAATCGGGAAAATTGAAAATAAACTTTTTGTATGGAATTTTGTGTGCAATTGTTTCGGAATGGCTTTTTGAATGGAAAAATAGAAAATTCTTAGTGAAAAACTCGGAGAATTCCGGCAGAACGCGAAAAATTTTATTTTATTTTCGACGAAATTTTGCATTTTGTCGCATGATTTGATGATTTTGGACGATGAAAAGGTGGAGAATTCGTTGTCATGCTTGGAAAGTTTCAAATTGTGAAATTCATTGTGAGCATGAATCAATTGGAAACAATTTTCTTCTATGTTTCTTAACCGATTCGAATGGTTGTTGCTTTGTTGGAAAGGTGTTTAGAAGGAGGAGTGCACAAAGTTTTAATATTTCCGATAGGTGATAGAGTAGTAGAGCTACGCTAAACAATCGCATTTATGGTCCGATTTGCTTCAAACGCGGAAAATATATTCGGTGCATAAACATAAATAAACCTGTCAAAAATAGACCCGATAGGTGCCTCAAAAGTCGAGTTATGACAAATTCAGTTCCATGCAATATGTTATCTTATCTATCTTATAGAATAGTCCCTTTTTTGTAACATGTCAATGATAGGCGCTTATATGAGGGTATATATAAATGAGTTTGTGAAAGGGGGCGTGGCACATCCCATAGGCGTGGAATTTTTTATCAGCTATAACTTCGGAAACATAAGCCCACCTAACTTGAAATTTGGTACGCAGACATATCAATGGTAGGTGCTTATACGAGGGTATATATAAACGAGTTTGTAAAAAGGGGCGTAGCACATCCCATCCGTAAGTCCCTCGAACTTGAAATTTGGTATGCAGACATATCAATGGTAGGTGTTTATAAGAGGGTATATATAAACGAGTTTGTGAAAGGGGCGTGACATATCCCATATTCGTTGAAATGTTTATCAGCTATAACTTCGGAACCATATGTCGCAACAACTATAAATTTGGTATGCAGTTATATACATGTTTGGTAGTAGAGTTTTAAAACTATCGATAGTGCCACCATCGATAGTTTCCATGTTTGCTGCAATACTATCGATAGTGTCAAGCGCTAATATCGATAGTACTATCGATAGTCAGTGTAATGATAACAACTGTTCCAAATTAACCGGGACGACATCGAAATACCAAAAAAAAAAAAACAAATGATTGGGAAAATAAACACACTTAGGGCCGTTTTCTCAAGCAACCTTTAACTTTAAAGCTCACTTC
>NW_023481424.1:0-1979 GCF_013731165.1 Rhagoletis pomonella | reverse complement strand
TTAAAAAAAATCGTGCCTTTTCATGTGTTTTCTTTAACTGCAACTACCAACCGGGCAATACTTAGTAAATTTTTTATGTAAAATACTTCCAGATGGTTGCCTCTCCATACTCAAATGCAATGTAGTTAAAATAAATTAAGGAACCATCATAAAATTAGGATTATTTCTGGATTTTTAACTTTTTGATATTTTCTTCCCCAACTTTGACTATCTCGGGTGAAAAAAAAATGTACTGAGCTATAACTTTACATTACATAAAAAAATTGCTCATTTAATAAAGATTTCAGAAAGGTGCCACACTTACTGTTTTGAATAGAAAAAAAAAAGCCGCTTTTGTGGGTAAAGGACTGAGACACGTTAGAATGTATTTAATAGATTTAAATTGAATTTGCTCTTGTTACCGTCAAATGACACGCTAAATAGTACAAAGGTACATTATTACCTGCTCCTGACATTATTTTGTGTTACTTACCGGAATTAGTGAAAGTGGATTTTGTGAAATTGGACCCTTCGAACATTGTGTTATAAATACTACGACAGAGAACACGCAGTATACGTCGCATGAATATGCGGATATTCACCTAATTTACGGTGAAGCTTGCTGTAATGCCAGAGCTGCTCAAAGACTCTATGCAGAGCGATACCCCAATCGTCGACATCCGGGTCGTGAAGTATTCGCCCGGACTATCATTTTTCACTTTTTTAAGGTCGCATACCTGGAAGGCGTGGCGGCGAAACAGGACGTCCTGTAACGGTAGATGTTGAAGCTGTGTTAGAGGAAGTGGAACTAGGTCCATCGACTTCAGTGAGAATGATGGAAAGACGGACGGGAATACCAAAAACTACAGTTCACAAAGCTTTAAAAGACCATCGATTTCATCCCTACCACATTCAACGTGTTCAGGCTCTACAGGAAAGAGATTACCTGTCGAGGGTTAGATTTTGCCGTGAAATGTTGCGAATGCATGCATCAGGCCCCAACTTTTTTAATAAAATAATTTGGAGCGATGAATCATCATGCAAACGTGATGGTTATTTTAATTTACATAACCTGCACAGTTGGCAGATAGACAATCCTCACGAAATGAGAGAAGATCGTTCGCAGTACCGGTACAAAATAAATTTATGGTGCGGTATTTTTAATTGTCAGATATTGGGACCTGTGGAACTGCCGCCAACGCTCAACTCTCACAGTTATTTAGAGTTCCTTCAGGAACGGCTTCCAACTCTTTTGGAAGATGTACCCTTAAACCTGCGGCGAAGACTATGGCTGCAAAATGACGGGTGCCCTGCTCACTACGGGCGTGAAGTAAGAGCTCATTTAGACGAAACTTATCCTCGCCGATGGATTGGACGATACGGGCCAATCACGTGGCCCGCTAGATCGCCAGACCTGAATCCATTAGATTTTTTCTACTGGGGCTGTCTTAAGGACAAAATTTATTCAAAAACAATTCAAAACGAAGAGCATTTGCGGGAACAAATAAATGGAGCTGCTGCTGAGATTGCCCAATTGAGTTTAAGATCTCTAAAAGCGTCTTTTCTTAAAAGGTGCCGAGCTTGTATTAGAGTAGAAGGTCGCCAATTTGAGCATATTTTATCAATAAATGAATAAATTTCTCTTCAAACGACTCATGTATATTTTATTTCACGTGAATCCATGCTTCACAAAAAATATTGATAGATATAGCCCTTGTTATAGACTCTAGTCCGAATTCCGGTAAGTAACACAAAATAATGTCAGGAGCAGGTAATAATGTACCCTTGTACTATTTAGCATGTCATTTGACGGTAACAAGAGCAAATTCAATTTAAATCTATTAAATACATTCTAGCGTGTCTCAGTCCTTTACCCACAAAAGCGGCTATAATTTTTTTTTTTCTATTCAAAACAGTAAGTGTGGCACCTTTCTGAAATCTTTATTAAATGAGCAATTTTTTTATGTAATGTAAAGTTATAGCTCAGTACATTTTTTTTT
>NW_023481423.1:0-1980 GCF_013731165.1 Rhagoletis pomonella | reverse complement strand
TGAATCCCGTCCGTTTTGGTATGGAAACCCCTATATCTGAGCCATTCTTAAAAAAAATTATGTCATGTCTCCGATTCGCTTCAATTTTTTTTTTGTGGGTTCTATACATGGCCCTTAGGGTGTTCAAAACGCGCACTTGGCGGCGTGGCTCCGTAACGTAAACATGAAGCATGGATACATTACGATTTGCAAGTAAATGAAAATATTTGGGGGGCGGAAGTAACAATAAGAAAGACTTCGCCAGTAACTCCCCAAAGATTTCTTGCGAACTCGGCATTGGAAACAGCACAATTCCTTTTAATATTATTTTTATTTCTTTCACTTACCCGAAACATCAAACTGGAGCTAGTGAACGTTGGACGATTGTCATTTAAATCCAACACCTCAACGCGCAACAAACGTATCGACTTCTTAGGTGGATTGCCACCGTCCGTGGCTGCCACCGCCAAACGGTAAATACTTCGATCCTCATGATCTAGAACGGCTCGTGTGTGAATTACACCCGTAGCCGCATCAATGCTGAACATCCCGTATTCGTCTGAATCACGGCTTCTCAGTATCGAGTAGGTGATCGAAGCATTCTGCCCGTTGTCGCGATCGACGGCACGAATACGTACCACTTCAGTGCTAGGCGGCTGATCTTCGCGTACACTGACCACATCCTCTTGTGGATCAACAATGACCGGCGCATTGTCGTTGACATCGGCTATGTGCACCTTGACGGGAACACGCACACTGAGGTAGGGGGTACCTTGATCGCGAGCCTCCGCCACTAGATCGTAAACGGCGCGTAGCTCGCGATCGAGCGATTCACGGGTGGTGATCTCACCTGAAATTATGGAGAAAATAAAAACATAGACGGAAGTTAAATTAAAATTACGGCAAAATAAGAGAGATAAGTAGTTACGTACAGGGCCGGCTTTAGGCAGGACGAGCGGGGCGTTCGCCCTGGGCGCCTAATTTTGGGCGCAAAATTTTGAGGTGGCGTTTAATTTTTTTATTACATACAATTATCAAATGTGAAAATCAGCAATTAACATCTTATCATTCTGGAGCTCTTACTCGACTTAAATATATATCTAGTCAGTAAACCAAATTCAGAAAATCGAAACTCGCTGCAAGACCATCATATTTGACATTCCCACGCCATAAAACATAAGAGTTGGGCAGTACTTTAGAACAAAAACAAAAAAAAATTCAGCTCGCGAAAGAGCTGGTTATGAAATTGCAGTTCTTCTTTGTAGTAGGCTTAGACTTTTTAAATTTTCTTTGTTCACTGAGAAAAAGGATTAGTTTCGACAACTAAAGATATTTAGTTCCCGAATTTTGACAATATTTGGGAACTGTTACCAAGGATTGGGAACTATTACCATGGGTTGGTAATTATAACTAAATATATTAAAACTTATAATATTCATCTAGGTTGTACCAAATCGTTAATTTAGTGGAAAGGTTTGGCAAATACTAATAAATATTTTTTTGAAGAATATTTCTACAAATTCCATTCAACTTAACGTATGGTTCATAAAAGGATGTCGTTAAGCTCTGCTAATACAGGTAAGCTTTCTTTCAACACATGGTTAAGTCATAGTTACCAAATCTTAGTTGAGGCAACCACGATTTGGTTTGAGAGCGGAACATATTCATCCTTGTGAGCCACCCCTAAATAATGCTGATCGCTCTCTGAGCACATGTGTGTCTCACATACGAATAGCGCCAGCTGAGCAATGCACACAGTCACGGTTGCCACTCACCTAAATTTTTGTGGACCAAAACGTGTACCAAAATTTTAAAAAAAGCACCAAAATAATTTTCAACATAAACATTTAAATATTTATTATAGATTATTTTAAAATGGACATTTGATACTGCAAATCCTTAAACTACAATACATATACATTTTTCATTTCATGTTTTTTTTGTTTTATTTTTACTGTCTAAAATACAAAAATAATGAAGGGATCTTTATGCTCAAGAAAT
>NW_023481422.1:0-1980 GCF_013731165.1 Rhagoletis pomonella | reverse complement strand
CCCATACAATATTTTTACTAGTAACACATACTAAATTAAATTTTTTCAGTTCTCTCCACCGTTCCGCGTTTTCAAAACCTTTTTCCGCCATCTGAATACGAAATTTATAGTTATAACGCCGTTTGAATTCATTTGCTAGCATTTTCGGTTTACATTTTCATGGAAACACGCATATATGCGAAAGTCTGCGAATCATGGGAGTTTTTCTTTTCTTTAAATATTCCTAAACTAAGCTAAATAATGTACCTTTACAATACTTTCATATTTTAAGAGAAATTATCTCTGGCTAGTTTTATATTAAAAAAAACAATAACGTACGCGACAATTTTTCTCGTAAGTTAGGGATGCCCAAATCAGCACATATGTGTCGCGGGCAACTGCGCGTGCAAAGCTTTGCACAGAGGTGCTGGGCAAGCGCGGAAGCAAAAAGTTATCGGAAGGGGAAAACGAAGTCAACAGAATAGTGAGATTGTATGTGTGACAGTGATGGAAAATGAGTGTGCATCGGAAGCAGCCGGCACCTTCAGCACAATCGATTGATTTTCGGCACTATTTTTGCGTAACTCAATGCAACTAATAAATATTTCTTTCGGATCCGCAATTAAAAATATTTTTTTTACATTTAATCGTATGTGGTTAAACTGATAAATGATATAAACATAGAAACGCAAGCAGAAGAATCTCGCTTCCACATTCTGCATATGCGCTTAACATTTTTGTTTAAACAAATTTGTCGAAATTTCATCTCTAAAGCAAATATTAAATATCATTTAACATATACTTTAGATTTCACTTTTAGTGGTGGGCGAGTCCGAGATGTTTAAATGATCGGGATAGTACATTCAATTCGCGTAGATTTTTGAGAACTTTTTCCGTTGAAGGTGTTGCACTTTTTCTTCCATACTGAAATTTTTGTACATCCCATTTGTATAAAGAAAATGCAAAAAAATATTAAAAGTCAACATGAATTCGTAGATGCACTTTCACTTTATAATACTAAAATTGAATCGACTATAAAACTGCATACCGTCAGTTGGTGTCGAACACTCATGCGGTGAGGATGTGATCGCGCTTTTATTGATTTTATTGCCGTCAACAAGCATTTTCGTAAAAGCGCTAGCACAACCTTAACAACAATGTTATTATTAATGGATAAAAGAGATATCTGTTTGGATTCGGTAATAAGTTTTGACATTTTAATAGCATTTCAAGTGCTTATCAAAACTTTACTATACTCACATGTTGACAAGATTTGACCATTTATCTTAATATTGTGTATTTTTTTTTTATAAAAATACAGTTTATACTTAAAAAAAGCCGTACCAAGGTTCAATCTTTTTGCAACATTAAAAAACCAACACACTTTCGTAAAAATTTCGAGCTTTTTAATTAGATTTCCTAGTGCGCAACACCGCAAACAGAAAAATTCAAATAATCAATGGTATTTTTTAGACACTTCAAACTTGCACCTTATAATACTAGAATGAATGGGCTACAAAAATGTTAACCCAAAACATGTCTACAAATTCTGAACAAAATTGTGAAAATGTTATGAAACTTTCTTGATTTTTTTCATTCTTTCAAGTTTCGATTTATTTGCAAGGTTTTTGTTTGATAATGAGCTACAATTTTATAAAAAAAAATAATTAAAATTATTTAAAAAAAAATAAAATCAATACCGGGTGACCGTGTAATTTTGTCAAAGATGAAGACATTGATGATAAAACATTAATACACTGAATAGGTCAGTTCATATTAATGAACACAAAATGAGATCACTATCGATAAAATGGAAATCCTCAAGGGAAATTTATAATTTCAACGAATGGAATTTACATACATTTTCTTACTTTCAACCCCCGAATTGCTCAATTACTTCTATTTCTGCAGGATCGCCATTAGGTAAATTGCATTTCCAAAGATTTTTTCAAAGTAAATAGCGATGAGGGATATTTCACCCGCCGGTGATAAGAAATCGCA
>NW_023481421.1:0-1980 GCF_013731165.1 Rhagoletis pomonella | reverse complement strand
GTACATATGTACAACTCACGGCAGCATACATACACACATACATAATTACGCGCATATTCAAATACAACAATAACTATTTCATTCATAAACGCATGCGCATATTTCTCAAGGCCAAGTAAATTCATTCATAAAAACAACCGCAGCACATCTCCCCGCAAATTCATCACCATCAAGCGCAACTTTGTCAATCCGACACAAAAATTCTAAAATCTTAAAATGAAGAAATCTCGGCCAGCCAAGTGAAAAGTGGCAATTATTTCTCTATAACCAGTAAAATAAGTTATCTCGAATCTTGGCAATTTTTGGTAATTTTTGGTAATTTTTGACAAAACACTCTATTTCTCTGTTCCATACCAATATTTCAATCATTAACTAGTATTTTAAAGTGTCATTTTAATAAACATTAAACAAAAGTGTACGTTTTCTGCAGGAAAATACATTAATTTTTTTTTAATAAAATCAAAACTTCTTAAATCACAAACATATGTGGTTTTATCGGAAGTTCACAGATGTAACGTGGCAACTTAGCTCGTTTTCACATTTTTCGGTCCGAAATTGTAAAATTTTTGTCCATGACGTGCCACGATTTTTGTACAGGTGGGTCAATGTGCCTTGAACACCATTTACATATATACAAAAAAATTATTTTATTTGTTTTTTAATATTAAAAATTTCTATACTTCAAAGCGTTTATAAAAGTATATTTACATATATGCACGGACGATTTTTAATATTTTTCATCCGTAAGCAAATCTTCAGTACCATATAAGATTCAAACACATCAAAGTACAAGCAATGCAATGTCCAAGCTAGTGCTACTCCACTGTACATGTGTATATGAATGTATGCATGTATGCGTGTAAAAAATGTCAATTCCAGTTGGTTTTTAACCCATTTTGCGGACATAGTTTTTTTTGGTTTCAGCTGGTTCCAACTGTTAATGAGGCACAATTTTTCTGGTTAATCTTGATGAAAGTTACATCCCTGCAAAAATCGTTGGATCATGTAGTCTATTTGTGGTAAATTGGAGTACTTACAAAAGTGTTCCTCTGTCATGCTGTAGCGGACCAACTGGTGTCTCTGCGCTAGCTCATTGTTTGTTATCTGCTCGTGTTTTAACGAAACGTGATTGAAGTTGAGCATTTGAAGGCACATTTGCATGTCTGGGTGTAGCTGAACGTGTAGAGATGCTCGCTGTTAGTTCTTAGCTCCCAGCATGTTCGGGTTCGAGCCCCGTCAGAGGCAATATATAATTTTTAATTTTTGTCTTGGTTTTTATTAATTTCGAAAAAGTATTTGAGAAGTGAAGAACAAAAGCGTGTACAAACGAAAAAATATAGCAACAATGCCATTGTTAATATGTTGGAGTAGTTTTGTGCTACTCTGATGTAATGCGGGGATGGAGTATATGGTCCTGCCCTAGGACATCGCAATGTTAATTGGAACATATTTTTTATATGAATTGTGGTTAATTTTGGAGTACTCCTTGGTCCTTAGGGAGTACTCTTTACACGCATGCATGGAGCAGTCGCGATTTTTGCAGGGATGTATCGTCGAGAACATGGTTACATGCAGAATTTTAAATTAATTAATATTCTTCTCCATATAAAATGTACGAGTATGGCTTTATTTTTATGCGAAAACCTAAATATTTCGTCAACAAAGGGTTAATTTTGGTGGCGTCGTGACAATTCGCAGAAATTTAATAATTTGTCTGTGGTTGGCGGACGGCGAGGGGAAGACGAAAGCAGAACAATCGTACATATTTATGCACATATTTACATTTATAAATGCACACATATTTATGCGTTTGTCTCCTTGGACGAATGAAAAATTTCATATATGTAGTGATTTAGAGATTGCCGTTTCAGTAATGTGCCGTGGCGTGTACGCTAGAGGCGATGCAACTTTTTGGCGTCGCGCCGTTTGTCTTGGTTCAAATCCCGGACGGACCAAGTAATAAATTTTTTTTTTTTTTTT
>NW_023481420.1:0-1980 GCF_013731165.1 Rhagoletis pomonella | reverse complement strand
ACATCCTGAACAGCCCTATTATTTCAAGTACATATTCTACACATACACACATACGTACACCCATAAGTACTCCGAGCCATTAACGCATTTCACGAATGAGCCTTACTTGTAATATTGGTATTTTATTATCCTTACAGGACCAATTTAAATCAAATGTATGTAAAGTTTGTATCAGACGGCTCGGTTCAGAAGGTTGGCTTTTCGGCGGTTTTCCTGCAGGAGTACGATGAATGCAAATTTTCCAATCATGGCTGCCAGCACGAATGCATCAATACATTGGGGAGCTATCAGTGCGCCTGTTTTGCCGGCTACGAGCTACAGGCCGATGGACGTTCCTGCGAAGGTTTGTTTACATTTCACATGAACACATATGTAGTATGCCTGTTTATTAATCAGCTGCGAAGCAGCAAATATTCTCACATACGTCCATATTGGGGTGGTCCTGAACAGATGTTCTACGTACAAAATAAAGGCATCTGCGAAAATTTCAAAATTAAAAAACAGGCGAGTTCATGAATCTGTATGAATAAGTTTCAATAATATGTCAAAGCAAGCAGCGGCCCCTAAAAGATTGTTTAAAATTTGGAAATTTTCGTGCATGTCTTTAGTTTGTACACTGAGAAAAAGGATTAGTTTCGACAACCAAAGATATTTAGTTCCCGAATTTCGACAATATTTGGGAACTGTTACCAAGGATTGGGAACTATTACCATCGATTGGTAATTATAACTAAATATATTAAAGCTTCTAATATTCATCTAGGTTGTAACAAATCGTTAATTTAGTTGAAGGGTTTGGTTAATACTAATAAATATTTCTTTGAAGCATATTTCTACAAATTCCATTCAACTTAACGTATGGTTCATAAAAGGATGTTATTAAGCTCTGCTAATGCAGATAAGCTTTCTTTCAACACGTGGTTTAGTCATAGTTACCAAATCTTAGTTGAGGCAACCACGATTTGGTTTGAGAGTGGAACATATTCATGCTTGTGAGCCACCCCTAAAGAATGCTGAGCGCTCTCTGAGCACATACGAAGAGCGCCAGCTGAGCAATGCACACAGTCCCACTTATTGAATCGTTTGAATGCGCTAGTATGCCGACCATTGCATTGTGCGTGGAAATCATTGCTCCGCTACCGCTGTTCGTATATGGGTGAAACACGCATGTGGTCCCAGAGCGCTCAGTAAGCTATGGCATGTCGATCGCTGCGCCATGTGTGCTATGACATGCCCATACTTGTTTGTCACAGTTTCAGTTTTGCTATCATCGCGGGTTGTTTCGGTGCGCGCATAGTTTAAAGTTTAATTAAAAATATAAAGTTAGATGCCAACCGGGGTTTTTCAGTGGATATATAATTCATGTGAATTATAATTTGAAAGTGTCTATTTAGCTAAGGAAAAAGCAAAGCAGTATACTTCCAGCAGATATTGACCTGGGTTTTCGCACGACTGTTCCTGTTTCATCGTTGTTTTTTAGGAAATTCTTACCACCGTATACATATGTATTATTTACTTTAGTAACTAACTTATGTAAATATAAACGTATTTTTATGCTTAATATATGCAAATAAAAGAAGAAAGTAAACACAACAAACATCGAGTAAATTTTTATTTGTGTCAAACTGAAACTTTTTTCCCAATAATAAACGGTTAGCTGATTCAAGTCTACGGCAAGTTCACAAGATTAATTGAAAACTTGTATCAACCAAAGCATTGTTTATATTTGCTCAACAATGATTTTATTCAACTAACAATATTGTCCAATCAAGGTAGTCGTTTTGTAATTATTAACAAATATACATTTGTCCCAACTAGAAGTCTTAAGTAAATTGCAGACTTTCGTGAACTATATATTTATTTCGCCATATCCAACTATGCCACTTGATCACTATAACCAAATCTTGGTTATTATAACTAAACCTTTTTTTGGGTGTACGTAGAACAAAATAAATGCGTGCCCCCTACACAATTTAGACAT
>NW_023481419.1:0-1980 GCF_013731165.1 Rhagoletis pomonella | reverse complement strand
TGGCCGACGAATTGAGCGAGCGGTTTTACCCATGGTGAAATAATAATGTGTTGTCACTTAGGGGGTGGTTGTTGTAATTTTGGCAACTCCGGCATACCAGCGTTACAGTCATGCTTACTCTATTCATTCCAATTTCATTTCTGGGCAAAATGGAACAAAAAATGGAGCAGACAATTTTGTGAAAAAGTATGCGTAGGTATCACTTACTACGTTTATTCGCACGTATTATTTGCAAATAACAATTTGGAAAATGGTAAACTTTGCGGTATAAACGCTGAGTTAATTTTTTATTTGCAAATAACTAAATCACGCAAATAAGTATTGATTAGTGGTACTATTTGCAAATAAACGCAAGACGCCGCCGTTCTTAGGTTTATTTTCTTTTTCGATGGTCATCTTTTGCCTTTTAAAAATCAAAACGTTGCCATTTCTAATTTTATTTTCATTTTCGATGGTCATATTATTACCTTTTAATTATCAGGCAATATTAAAAAAGAATTTTTCACCGTCGAATACACAGTGAGTTAGGTATTTGCAAATCATTTTTTTTTTGCAAATAGCTTACGTATAAACGTAGTAACTGTTTCTTTGTTTCGCTTTTGCTTTGACTTTTCGTTTCAAATTCATTGGAACATTTAAGCAATAATTTCCAATAATTGTGATTTTGTAAGTAAATTTTTGGTAAAATATATACTGTATATATGCAACTGATTATTGGAGCAGTGCCTCGGATGGCTACGATAAAGCACTTTGGTGTAACAATTTAAACGCATAATTATTTTATAATATAACTGATAGAATTCAGAAATGTAATTTTAAACTGTTAACGAAAATAAAAGTTATAATAAAATTTCCTCTACATGTACTTCAGAACTTAACAGTAATAAAATAATAAAAATCCATACGGGCTAATATGTCATTTTTAGTAGAATTTAAGAATAATTAACCCTAGAGTATTCGCGCCCTTCCGTGAAGCGCGAGTGATCGCGTGGGGAGCATTTTGCCGCCCATATTTAAACAGCTGTTGTGTCGCAATTAATAGTCTAGTGAATTTAAAATTATTTTATTAAGCAAGAATGAAATATAAACTAAGCGTTAGAGCAACATTTATTAAAATTTTACTATTGTATATAACAACGCTTGATCTTTACAAATGTGTTGTTTGAAAAATAGCATGCAGTTTTTCCCCGGGCGGCGAAATACTCATGGCGCGAGCACTCTAGGGTTAAATCAAGATAACGGTATAATTTAATTTGTTTTAATATGAATAAATGAAAGACGGAAAATAGTCCTTATTTTTTAAGTTTTAACCATCATCATATGTTTTACAAATAATAATTTTAAGGTAGAAAAATATAACTGAATAATAATTATTAAAATCAATATATTTGATCGAAAAATAAAAATTAAGTAATAATAATTTCTTTTGAGCGAAAAAATGAATCTGCAATTACACTGGTTAAAAAAAAAAAATATTTTCTTGATGCAAGCTTCATTTAACCGGTGTGGGGTCCACTGATGTTTGTATGTATTGGAAATTGTACCCAAAAAGTAGTAAAAATAATCCTAATATTTTCCCCTTTTTCTACTACCTCAAAATGCATGGCCGCAATTGGCATGCAGAAAAAGTGAGGTTATGTAAGTGACATCACCTTATATTTATTTCACCATGGGGTTTACCCATGATAAAAACCAAGGCATATTAAATAAGGTAGAAGTGATTTTGACATGTCTCTCTTTTGAACACCGACTATAATGTCAAATGATGAATAACTTTTAACCGTTTTCATGTCGGCATTTTCTATTTTTCGTTAAAAATTCAATTGCGTGCTGTGAGATAGTTTTGAATCGTGTGATGTTTTTTTTTTTGTTTTTCGACCACATCTTTATAGATACATATACAAAAATGACAAGGAGCAGGAACTACGAGCGTTGCGGTATGTGTGGCAAGCAGTGTTGCCAGAACTTTTTGGACCAACC
>NW_023481418.1:0-1980 GCF_013731165.1 Rhagoletis pomonella | reverse complement strand
TTCATCTTCATCTTCATCTTCATCTTCATCTTCATCTTCATCTTCATTTTCGTCTTCGTCTTCGTCTTTATCTGTTCCTTTACCCTGATCTATATCTTCATTTACATATTCACACCCACTATTGCTATTAGGTTAGGTGTTTAAATTTTCCTTCCTCTTTGTCTTTATATTTAGGTTTCTTTACTTTTATTTTAATCTTTGCCTTTATCCCTTTCTTCTTCTACATACTCAGCATTACCTTCTTCCTTGCATGAATCTTAATCTACATAGATCTGATTCCCAAACTGCTGCTTAGCACGTTTCTGTAATTCAGTATCAATATTAAAGCATACATTTAGGAGGCATTTCCGCCCCAACCATGTACATGTTCGGCATTGGTATTGGTATCACTATTGAATTGATTTTTTCGCTTTATAATAAATCAATTTGAAATTTGAAAAATTGTCTGCACATCAGCATCGAATTTTATTCAATTATAACTTTTACTTCTTTCTGTTGTTAGTTGATGTGGACTTTTTTAATAAATTAAACTCTAAAAATTAAAGTAATAAAAAATATAATGTGTAATAAAATAAAAAAGAAAGTAATAGAGTTAAGTAAAATATATATTTATGTACATAAATGTAATGGCTTGAATTGAATCTAAATTTTAGATAGCTGGCAAAACTTTCAAACCAAAAATACTCTAAGAGCCAGTATTTCCGTGTCAGTTTAAACTTAGATTAAGCAAATTGTAAAACAAGCAATTTTTAAGCAAAAAACAAAACCCAATTCAATTCGTATATAAAAATTTAAGCTTATCGTTAATTTTTTATGATCCAATGATCGGATTTAAACCACCTGTGACACCTTTCCTTTAAAAAAAGAATTATCGAAATCGGTTAACGTGGTCGAAAGTTATGCGGTAACATTCATAAAAAAAAATATATATTCCGATGAACTGATAACCTTCTCCTTTTTGTGAAGTCGGTTAATAAATAAAATCGTCTTATACTTATTTTTCACGCTCAATATATATAGACTGCCAAAATACGGATATATTTGTATTCTACAAAATCCATTCATTGCAATGGAACTACGACACTAATGAGTTATTTAAGAATTCTATACTCGATTTTCGACAGGGTTAGTATAGAAACAAATTATGTTTCCACACTTGTTTACGAATACTGAGTGATGGTATGCGTGCGCTCGAGATGAAAATACAAAATCATTCGAAAGTTATCTTTAAATTTGTGCACTAAAAATCGATCGCTATTTAATTGCTGCATGTAAGTTAGTTCTCCACTGTGAAAACGGCCCTTATCGTGATAAAAACTTGTTTTCTTTTTGAACGGATGTTTTTCACCTTTTCAATAAGATTCTTCAGATAGCAAAAAAGCATAATTTTTATTTTTCAAATTGCCTGCAAATACTTACTTGGCATTGAACGTGGAAAGAGTAGGGTCGTAAAGAAATTTGTGTATGATTATTTACATATCTATTTTCGCATATAACTACATCTCCAATTGGCACCAATATTGTCTGTCATCCCAAAAATGATGAACCATCAGTATCATCCAACGGCCATTGCATTAAGGTTTCTGTTCTATTTTCCTATTATCGTTAAATATATATTATACAACACACGATATTTATTTTACCCCTTTTTTCTCTTTTCAGTTACTCCTACGAATTAATTAAAGAGATCGCTGATTTCTTATTGGAGCGCACCGACATTCGTCCCAAGGTTGGCATAATTTGCGGTTCGGGTCTAAACTCTATGGCCGATCACATCACAGACACGCAAGCTTTCGACTACAAGGACATCCCGCATTTTCCTGTCTCTACAGTTGAGGGTCATGTGGGTCGCATGATTTTTGGCTATCTAGAAGGCATGCCTGTGGTGGCCATGCAGGGTCGCTTCCACTACTACGAAGGTTATCCGCTAGCCAAGTGTTCTATGCCTGTGCGCGTCATGAAGTTAGTCGGCATTCAATA
>NW_023481417.1:0-1980 GCF_013731165.1 Rhagoletis pomonella | reverse complement strand
TACATGGTAAATGCATATGTACATATGTAGGTAGGTGCGTATCGTTTTTATTGCCAATATTTTATGATGTATGCAATTTTTCAATGAGCGCGATTTTTATTTGTATGGTATTTTATTGTGTGACGATTGCTTTGTCCTTTTTGGAAAATATAATGGTAAAAAATATACAGGTAAATTGGACGCGTCCTCAATTCTCGTTCCGACACAATGTTGTGTACCATTCTTTGGAAGCAATCGGCGCCGCATTTGCATTTTCCTCCGCAACACTGTCTGCTGTTATTAGCTTCCACCAACTTTTCTCCTATGTTTGGCGCTTTACGTTCCTTTCATATTGTTGCGATTTCCAATTCATTGTATTTGTCATTTCTCGTTGCGACACTAGAGTCCTAAGGATTGCTGATAATTTTTTTTCTTTTTTAAATGACTTTCAATTTTGCCTTTACTTTGAATTTTATGGCATGAATTACATTTACGTCCTGGGAAGATGAATCATTTTTATAATGTAAGTGCAGCTTTTAGCACTTTATAGCTTTGTTTAAAACTTTCCAGCTGCGACTGGCAGAAAGAAGCAGTGCGCGCCACTGCCGCGAAAACGTTGCAAAAACTAAAAATTTCATGCAAAGGTTCGATAAAGCGAATAAACGTATCTACTAAAGATTACGAAAATATAACCATAATTAAACCGGGATTAGTAATTATTAATTTTTAATCTTTTTTAATTAAAAATCAGTCCATTCCCTAACAAATACCATATAAACCTAGGCTTAAAATTTTTTTAGAACACTGAAAAAATTAAAAAAATTGTCATCCAAATTTCAAACTTTTTTCGCAGCAGTGTTTATACCCATTAAATTTTAGTGTAATAATGTGCAATTTTCAAGTGGCTAAAAATTACCGTTGATTTTTTAGAATGTTTACGGAGTTCGTGTTGCAGGAGCACTTAGAAGGGGAAAATTATAAATGAAATGGTAAATGGGGTACGAAAAATTTAGGTACTTAGGCGGTTTGGGTAAATAAGCGAGGAGGTGCTTAAAAGAGAAATTTTCTTCAGATAACATTAACATTAAAATATTCACGGGGCCCAAAAATGTTGGTTACTTAAGCGGGTTAGCTACCTAAGGGGTGGGATACTTAAGCAGCTTTCACTGTACTGCAAAATAATGCATTCCAATGGCGGAAATCAAGTGACTAACAAAAAGTGACCAAAAGAATGCAATCCAATGGCTGAAATCAAGTGACTAACAAGAAATATATGGGATGGGCCTGCTCTAAAAACTTTGCAATGAATCCATTTCACGTATGGAATTAACAATAACAACCACGCTGTCAAGCTTTAATAGCGGCGAATCAGCTGCCCTTGATAGTAGTAGGTTGAATAAGGAAATGGATTGGCAACAAAAGCTTACGGGGTGTGCATAGCTCAGTGGTTAGCGCTTCTGACTTTGCACATCGATGGCGCGGGTTCGGATCCTAGTGAAAGTCTAGAAAAAAGAAGTCTGATGAGGAGATGTGATCTCCGAAATAGCTGCTATAACTTGTACCGCTTAAGTATTGTTGTTTTTTCCATTTTGGCTAACAAACAAATCGTGGTACAAAAAATTTTTGCAATCACTTGGGACTTCAATCAAATGAATAATTAGTTTTTTTATATTAAATTTTTTAGTTCAAGGTGCAGAAAAAGTGACGGCTTTGAAGAATATCGATTCTCCTGTTCCCAAAACAAAAAAAAAGTTAAAAAATAGTAATTGTTTTTGGTTTTTATAAAAATTTATAATATATATGAAGTTATATAGATCATTAAATTTTAGTTTTATAAAGTGCAAGCTCCAAGTGGCTAAGAGGTCGCGTTGATTTTTAATAATTTTTTCGCTAACATTTCGAGCGCGAACTCTTAGCCATCTGCAACTTAAAATTTATTATACTAAAATTTAATGATCTATAAAACTGATTACCAAAAATTTTTATAAAAACAAAAAAAAA
>NW_023481416.1:0-1980 GCF_013731165.1 Rhagoletis pomonella | reverse complement strand
AGCTACCAAGAACAAGAACAAGAATAATGAAAGTGCGGAGATGTGTTGCCATTCGCTGCTGCTTCCGGCGCAGCCTATTTACTTGACATTGTGCGGAAGTTGGGGCAATACTAATCATATTCTTATTTGACGTTGTCTACAGTTGATATACAGTGACGAGCAAAATTGTAACATGATGTAACACTTTTTATTTCAGCCACCGCTATCTTTCAAAGTTCTAACGACTTTCATACTTTTGTTGTATATTCTTATTGGTACACCCCTACTCCCGCTCTCATAACGATTTGAGGTCAATCCAACAACAATAAAAAAACCTGGAGACAAAAATGTAAATTAAGGCAGATGTTACAGTTTTGCACACACTCTCAGTTTTGCATTTTACAGTTATCTTTTGCTTAGTTGGAAGTCAGATGACTTTTTTTGTATTGTAATTTATTCAAGAAGTGATCACCAATAAATAATATGGTTAATCAGGACACATAAATGTAAATAATAGATTTACTGCGGAAAGGCGGGACCGCAGGGAAAGTGGCAAAAAATTGCGAAGTTTGCCACATGAAAATGTTAAGACTGAGAAAAAATATAGCCTAAAGTGTTACAAAGGACAAAGGAAGTCTGTCAAAATATATTACAGTCCGATATCTTGTGAACTTAGTAGCAAGTAGCGCTGCAGCCACTACTACAGAAGCGCTTAAGGTATTAAAATTGAATGCAAATCAGTAGACAGTGAGGCGAAAAATTGCCAAATTGAGCGCAATGGATCATAAAAGAAGAAAAAAGCAAATTTGATCAAAATACATGTGCGAGTGTGGCAGCGTTTTGCTGCATCGCACGAAAACCGGACCGTTGCCTATTGGGATATGTTAGGCCTTACAGAATGCAATAAAAAACACATTTTTAAGATTTAATTGAGGGTTATTTGGACTAACAAGACTTAATTAATCGCTTTCAATCAGATAGCCGGGCATGGTATTGAATCAAAGACCCAAATTAAGCCTAAGCGCATCATGTACTGCAAACTGTGAATCACAGTGGTAGGATCTTAATTGCTTGGGGCTGTATTTCAAAAATTTTGTTGGTCCGTTAGTACGAATTATGCGTAAGGAACAGTATCTGTTCATATTTCAACAAAATTTGAACTATGTAGTCGAAAAAATTAGAGTTTCTGCAGAAAAATCAATCAAAACGCACTGCACATGTTCGCAAAGACTGGAACAAAAGAAAAAATTTGCCAATTTGAAATGACCTCCACAATCCGAGGACATGAATCTCATCGAGAATTTGCGAAATCAGCTAAAAGCGCAGCTTACTAAATATCCAAGTCCGTCCAATGGAGTACATGAGCTGTGAAAGCAAACCAAGGATATATGGGAGGCTATACCTCCAGAACTTTTACAGAGATACACATTAGGTATGCCAAATTGCAACCAGGAACTAAAAAAAGCAAAAGAGTACTGAACATTGTGTTAATAATTCTTTTTTTTTGTGAAAATTGTCAAAAAGTTGTTAAAAATATATGAGTGCAAAACTGTAACATTTGCCTTAATTTAAATTTTTGTCTGCTGGTTTTGTTAATGTTGTTGAATTGACTTCAAATCGTTATGACAGAGGAAGCAAAGATGTACCAATAAAAATATACAACAACAGTATGAATGTCGTTAGAACTTGGAAAGATAGCGACGGCTGAAATAAAAAGTGTTACTTTATGTTACAGTTTTGCTCGTCACTGTACATACATACTTTTAACTGAACTATTTATGTTTACTTGTGATAAAATATATGTATTTATGTACATTAGAGTGCATCACCAAGAAAACTAGAGGTTTTCTACCGGAATTATAACATCTATTATAATCTAAGACTTTCGATAAGATGTTTCGGAAAAATATAAAAAATTTTGCTAGACCGATTTAAAATACCTACAAAAATCGCATTAGATACTTTGAATCCCTTGATAAAATTTTTAAAAATTTTGTATGC
>NW_023481415.1:0-1981 GCF_013731165.1 Rhagoletis pomonella | reverse complement strand
TCATGTTTAATAATTTTTTTTATTCAGTAAAAAGTGTATATACATATGCATTTCCTCGCGTTTTTAATAATATGATTAATTTCAATACATTTATAACAACGCAAAACATATTTAATTTACCTATTCCTCACATTTTATTCAGTAAATGAATTCCATCTTAATGTAGAATATTAGTGTATAGTGTATACATACATACATATGTACCTATGCATTCGGTGTGCTTAAATTAAAAAAGCATCACTAAATACCGCACCAATCATTGAATTCCAATTATTTCGGCTTTTTGGTTTCCCAAAATCACTAAATTTAGTGCAAACTGCACGACCTTGGCAACAGTGAGCTGAGCACATCAATGCTCAAACAGTGATGCCAGACCAAGTATTGAGTAAATGCGCTATGTATATTTTTCTTTTAAAGCAAAAGTTCTAATTGGCGAGGGTATTGACTTTTGGTTCTTACATAGAACACTGATAAGATTCACAAACTTATCTTAGGACTTAATTAAAATAATCAACATTATTTGTAGACGAATATATTTGTGTTCGTATGAAATAGTAGCTTATGTCGGGAGGCTGGCTTTAGTAAAATGTACCATTTCCTATATTCTTTAAACCACAAGAAATTTTTTTATGAAACTTTATACGAATATAGACTTGCTAGCATCGCCATCAACATTACCGTCTTTTATGTTTATTTTCCAAGAGTTCTTCAACGACTCGGCGCCAGTGAGTCTTTCGCCATCGTACGCTGCGAATGGTTCATTATACTAAAGCCAGTCTTCCGACATAAGCTACTATTCTATACGAACACAGATATGTATACTTCCTAATAGTCTTGTAAAATGCCCAATACCCAAATCCCTCGCATGAGTTATTATCGGTCAAAAATTGGGTACGCTCAAATCTGGCATCGCTGCAGCAAGTACAGCGCAAGTGAAACAGTGTTGATATTTTAAGAACAATTGTAGTTTTTTCAGTACAATTAATTTTAAAAGTACAGTTTCAATTTAAGTACAATTTCAACATCAAAAATACTTTTTGTACCAAACGCTCAAATCTGTTGTAGCACTTTGATTCTTAATACGTTTACATTTAAGTAAATGGATATACCTATATTTTATATTTGCTACAAAACGAAATTATGAATTGTAATTTTGAATGTAAACGTGATTGTAAACAGTAATATTAGTGATGTGCGTTATGGTGATTGCGATTTCTTATCACCGGCGGGTGAAATATCCCTCATCGCTATTTATTTTGAAAATGCAATTTACCTAATGGCGATACTGCAGAAAAAGAAGCAATTGAGCAATTCGGGGGTTGAAAGTAAAAAAATGTATGTAAATTCCATGCGTTGAAATTAAAAATTTCCTTTGAGGATTTCCATTTTATCGATAGTGATCTAATTTATGTTCATTAATATGAACTGACCTATATAGTGTATTAATGTTTTATCATCGATGTATTCATCTTTGACAAAATTACACGGTCACCCGGTATTTATTTTATTTTTTCAAATAATTTTAATTATTTATTTTATAAAATTGTAGCTCATTATCAAACAAAACCCTTGCAAATAAATCGAAACTTGAAAGATTGAAAAAAATCAACAAAGTTTCATCAAATTTTCACAGTTTTTGTTCAGAATTTGTAGACATGTTTTGGGTTAACAATTTTGTAGCCCATTCATTCTAGTATAATAAGGTGCAAGTTTGAAGTGTCTAGAAAATACCATTGATTTTTTGATTTTTTTGTTTGCGGTGTTGCGCACTTTCTTCCATATAACGAACGTTCGCATTTTATGTTATATGGATGAATGCGCGTGTAGCGTTGTTGTTTTCTATTCCAATATTTTAAACTAAACTTTATTTTATAGTTTTTCTTAGACAATGATAAATGATGTACACAAATTTCAGTATGGAAAAAAGTGCAACACCTTCAACGAAAAAAGTTCTCAAAAATCTACGCGAATTGAATGTACT
>NW_023481414.1:0-1981 GCF_013731165.1 Rhagoletis pomonella | reverse complement strand
CGAATTATGCCTTCCGATAGAAGGTCCTGGATTTGCCTTTCAACTTCTCCACGTATGTTAACAGGGTAGGGGTAGCTCTTAGTATAAATGGGGTTTTCTGTTTCTGTTCTTATTTCCGCCTGGACATTAGTTTCGATTTCCATGCTGCGATCAACTGGACCAAACAAACTTTCGTATCTATTGAGTATTTTGTTAAGCTCTTTTCTTATAGAATTGGCAATATTGGGGTCGATGGAAATATTTTCCTCGTTGCTATTGACGTGCTGCGCTCTCTTCCGCTTGAGGGGCAGCAGTATATTTGGTTTTAAAATAAGGTGGTTTAATTCCCTGTCTAGTACGGCCTTAACTTCCGTGAGGGTATCGTCGCCTATTATTCCGTCAAAAGATTCGAGTCCTGGGAGAACAAAAAAAGGTAGTGGGTAGGTCCTTGCCTACAAACTTAAAAAAATTTCCACAAACTTTTCTGTCTTATCTTTATTTCCCAGCGGAGATTACGTGGAAAGGGTTCTCTACTGGCATAGTGCATTGTGCTACGCGCTCGCTAATGTAGTTTTTGTTCGCTCCCGTATCTACTAAAAATTCTAAGGTACCCTGATCCTGCGTAGCATACTCTAAATATGGTACGCCGGACACGAGGCCCCCATCGTAAAATTTACTTGATCGCCCACGGTTTGTTGCTTGCCAGAGGTATCTTCCCCTTGTTCCTCCTCTACTGGCACTAGATGAAAGAGCTTTTGTTGTTTGCTTGGGGTTTTTATTTGCATAACCCGAGAATCCCGTGGAACCTGAATTTCTTTTTATGCTATCATACCTTGGAAGTCTCGAATTGTTTGTTTGTCTGGTTTGGGAAGATGGATCGACATTAATTCTTGTTGTTGTTGAGGAAGGATTGTTGCTGCGCCAGCTTTGGGTAGATTGGGTTTGGGTTCTACCGGTATAGTTATTATTTTGCTGGGTTGGGTAGTTAGATCCCGACCGGTTCTGAGCTGGATATCTTTGAGCTGTGTCAGTGTAGTCCCTATTGCCCCGCGAAAAATATCGCGGTGTCGAAGATTGGTATATGTCGCCGAACATTCTGCTGCTGCTTCTATTCAGTGCTTGTGGTGTGCGGTAAGTGGCATTTCTGCGATCCACATTGATCAACGTGAGACATAACGAATATGCTTCTGGCAGAGACTTTGGCTTTTGCATAAGGAGTAGAGTTGGCAGGTCTCCATTCAATCCCCTGATGAATACATCTAATGCCCTACGCCGATGTGCCTTTTGGCGTCCTTGCGTCATTTGGGTTAATTGCTGATCTAATGTCTCAATGTCCCTAGCATCTGCGTAATACAGCGAAAGAATTTCTTTGATACTTTTCCAATCGGCATCAGGGATATTGTGAGACACCACTGCAGCGTTTGCTGCACCCCTAACTTTGTACCTAATGTGCCAGAATGGCCCTATAAATCGGCTTGTGCCGCATAACTTGGTAGTCCTTAACAATCTGTTCCGCGCTATGGATCCAGGAGGAATAGTGCTCCCGAGATCCATCAAATATCTGGAGTTCCTTGACGCAGTCTGGCAGTTTTGAAATTTCCCTTAACTCGTCCTCCGTCTGAGGACTCGTGAGTGGTTCTTCTGCAGGCTGTGGGTCGGTGTCTGCAGATTGTCTGCGCACCTCCTCCACTTGACTTTCTAACCTTTCCAAGTTTTCACTTAGTCCTTGTAGGGATTCTTCACTATTCCTGGTCTCCAAGCTTTTTAAGCGCTCTTCGAATCTTCTAAGCTGCGAGAGAATGGCATTTACGGCGCCACTCATCTCCGTTAAGGACTTCTTCATCTCGTCCGTATACATGTTTATGCTGGAATGAAAAAATATAAAATCAGGGTTATGACGTTTTACTTACAAAAACCAATATTTCATTGGAATTCGGTCAGTGATGTCCTTTTTTGTTTTATCCGTTATTATAATACTCAGTTATTTGATGATTCGCTTCCT
>NW_023481413.1:0-1981 GCF_013731165.1 Rhagoletis pomonella | reverse complement strand
ATTCAGATAAATTTTTTGGTTTTTGGTATCGATATTTGGAATACCGAGTCTTTTTATTTCAATATTAATGGGTGCCCCATATTTTTAAAGCGATACTTTAAATGAGTACCATATCGATACTTTCCGTTCGATATCGTGTCCCTAGACAAGGGATGATGGAAAATCGCTCCACATTACATCATACTCCTACCCTGTCGGAAACACCAACAACGAAAATGAGAATAACGGCACATGCAACCATTAATTGTAAGAAAAATATTTTCTGATAAAAAAAAATTGTTATAATTGCCAATAGCGTTTTCAATCTTGATAATTTATCAAGAAAATAGATTTAAACTTCTGTGCTAGAACTGGGAGTTCTTGATAAATAATCAAAAATTGACAAATTATAAAAATATTGAATTTATTAAGTCACAGAAACGGGCTGTAAGTATATACACATTTGTTGTGAAATATAGCAGTTTAATTCAGTATATTTTTTTCTCAGTGACGCAGTGAAGATTTTGGTAGTGAAGATTTGGTAACTTTTGGTAACTTTTCTGAAGAGATTTTGGTAGAAAAAAATGTTGGCGAGTGGCAACCATGGCTATGACTGCTTTTACACATACTACGTTTATACGTAAGCTATTTGCACATAAAAATAATTTGCAAATACCTAACTCTTATTCGATCGTGAAAAATTCTTTTTTAATATTGCCTGATTATAAAAAGGCAATAATATGACCATCGAAAAAGAAAATAAAGTTAAAAATGACAACGTCTTGATTATAAAAAGGCAATAATATGACCATCGAAAAAGAAAATAAAGTTAAAAATGACAACGTCTTGATTATAAAAAGGCAACAAGATGACCATCGAAAAAGAAAATAGACCTAAGAATGGCGGTGCCTTGCGCTTAATTGCAAATATGTAGTACCACTAATCAAAACTTATTTGCGTGATTTAGTTATTTGCAAATAAAAAATTAACTCGGTGTTTATACGGCAAAGTTTACCATTTTGCAAATTGTTATTTGCAAATAATACGTGCGTATAAACATGGGCGTAGCCAGGTAGGGGCAGGGGGGTGCTCGAGCTCCCCCCCTAACTTTCAAATTTTCCTTATATATATATAAAATAGTACCCTGAAATGCCAGCTTAATAGGGTCCGGCCCCCTGCGGTCATTGGTTTGTTGGGTTCGGTCTCGGATACCGGAGTTGCATTAACCCCCAGCTTTGCTTCGGTTTGTACGGCAACCGTCTTCGTTTTCCCACTGGCTTCCACTTTTGGTGGGGTGGCCAGGTTATTCCGTAGCGCGCGGAGGGATAAACGGCCCTCGCACCATACCGTGCTACCCGCTTTATGGTAGCATACCAGTCGAAATGCGCGGTCCCGGTTGACACCATTGTACACCCGCAAAGTTGCCTCGTAGTGAAATGGGTAGTATGGCGTACGGAAACCGACAATAAAAGCGGTGTTGTTTAACATGTTGCGTGGTATGCCTTTGGCCAGTGACGTCCTGAAGTCGCTGAAGCCGATTTGGTCAGGAGCACTGACACGTAGATAGCCGATTGCGGCACGGTGTGTCGGCTCGTCATGCCACTGGGCAAACAGGAGGCGAATTTCCCTGCCAGTCGCTTGTGCCTCGAATGGTGGTGCATATACATCGATGATCGAGGACTTCCCTACCTCACGCAACCGACAAAACACCGATTCGATTGCCGACAAGTACGGGCCATCGGAGCCCTTGGGAATCACGGCCAATGAAGGTTTTTGCGCTTTAGGGTCGACCTAGAGCGCGAATATCGGCAACGCGTCCTTGTGGTCCCACTTGATTGTTAGGCGCATAAGATGCTGCACTTGCTGGCCAACCTTCACATACGGCGGGAGTACCATGGTTCTGAAATGGCACTTGAGAGTGAGTTTGAAGAGAACTGCGAATCGAAACGGGTGTGTATTTTTATTATGCACCATTACACACACCCAACCCCGTTACTACGTG
>NW_023481412.1:0-1981 GCF_013731165.1 Rhagoletis pomonella | reverse complement strand
ATCAACATCTTCAAAAACACCATACAAAGAAAAACATGTAACATGGTGGCCAGCACAAATCCCAGACCTCAAAGCTATCGAAAAATTGAGCGCTGTGGTCAAGAGAGGATTAGCATAGCACAAGCGAGCTCCAGTAACATGAAAGAGCTTTGGAGGTGAGCAAAATTATAATGGGGTAATATTCCAAGCGAAATCATAGAAAACTCAGTAGAGAGCATTCCCGGACGTATGAAAATCGCTATTAAAAGCAAAGGAGTCTCCACAATCCTCTTGATATATACCTCCTAAAAGTTCAAAACTGAGGGAAGATAGTTGCCTTGCGTTTTTGCTGTGAATCACTTGTTAATTTTTCTATTTACTGGGCTTTATACCCTAGATAATAAGGAAAAAATTGCTGAAAATTTCAAAGCAATCCGCTATGTTACTGTAAGTAATAAAATGTCGAACATGCACCCGGTTTTGATCGCCAGTGTATTTAAATAATAAAATAAAAAAGAAAGCCCTTAAATTAAGTAAATATTTGAATAACATACAATAAATAAGTTTAATTGAACAAATGTTGCACATAATTTCTATATAAATTCATACAATTTGCATGTGGGTCCAGCCAGACTCATGCGTACCGAATGTGCCAATCGAAACATGTGTCTGACGGAGAGTTAAAACTATGAAATTATAAAATCTCGGCTGCACGCTAGGTATACGAAAGATATCAATCACTCTAAGTTTGCCTTAAAATGGTTCCAGGGATAAACCGCGTGAACGTGTAACCTTCTCAGAGGTGCCACAGCGGGTTCTAATATTTTCAAATCAAGTTTAGTGACCTGACCTTGATAAAATAACACTTGTCAGTACTGTAACTAAATTCCTCAAGAGGTGCATATGCATCATGAGAGCTTCAGATTATATGGCCGAAGCCGGCTCTCCCTTTTCCATTAAATGAAATTTTTTTGTCAGTACGGCACTTATAAAATAAATACTTACCATAACCAATTCAAAATACTTCCAGAGATTTTCTATCCTTCCAGATATATCTATTAAGAAAGTTTTAGTATGTATGGGAGGCGATATGCCTCTTTTTTTAATAACTCACATGTTTTCCATGAGCAATTGATACATTTTGTATACACAAGTCCATACCAAGTTTCAGTATTCTTCCATAAAAACTTCCAGGGATATGTGGCAAGAAAAAGTCAATTTTTACGGGAAGTGCCACACCCCTTTTTCTTATAACCCTAATTTTCTTCCATGAGTTTGGAATTGATTTTATATACCCCAGTACAAAGTCCCAATACCTTACCATGATCACCTCTAGAGTAGGGATGTTGCGAATGTGAAATGTAAAAGCTAACATCCGCGGATGCGGATGCAAATGCGAATGTCAAGTATTTTTGGAAACTAATTTAGGTAAGTAAATTAGGCGATTTAAATAAATAAAAAAAATGGAAAAGTTAGTAATTTTTAATAATCGGCCCTATTGTCGTTGTCGACGTCGCGCAGTGTAAGATTTGACCCATCTAGCTGCTTTTAATTCGGTAATTCGAAAACTATTGAAGATAGATTAATGAATTTTTGCACAAGGTACGTTATAAGATAGGCGAAGCTTTTTACAAAAAATTGGTAATTTATAGTTACTATCACGTCACCCTATTATATAACTACAATTTTTAAAAATGCAAAAACTGAAATATTTAACTAACTACAAAGGCTAAAATGCCCAAAATTTATATTTGGAATTTCCCTATAACAAGGAATTATAAACTGACAGAAATGGACTTAAAAATAAATATATATTTTTTTAATTATGAGCGTGGAAAATATCGATAAAAAAGTCAAGTTGGGTCAACAAAATTCTGTTATAAGTTCAATATTTCTTACTCTATTTACAAAAATGGGATACCATTGGAAAGGTAGTGAATCGGGCTTTCTCTATTCAGAGCAAAAATACAAGAATTTGTCTCGGTCGAGATAAAATGCAAAT
>NW_023481411.1:0-1981 GCF_013731165.1 Rhagoletis pomonella | reverse complement strand
ACTAATTAGCAACGAAATTCAAAATGATATTGTTTGCAAATTATGTTTATTTATTTATTTTTAATAATTTCCTTTAAAACATAATTCAATCTATAACAGAAACCACAATAATGAAAGTTTAAAAGCTTGCACAAATTGCAAAATAATAAATCAAACTTCAAAAAATTGTTATAAAAATTTCAAAATTAGAATATTTAGAAAATTTTCGGGTATGCAGTATTGTAGTCCATTCAATTATAGTATATGAAAGTCCAAGCTTCTAGTCGTTAAAAATTGCCGTTCATTTTTTAGAATTTTTTTGTGGAGGGTTGTTCGCATTTTCTTCCATATAACACATGAACAAAATTTTTTTTTGTATGGGGAAAAACAGCAGTACCCCAACAAAAAAAATTGTTGGAGGACGGCGAGGGGAAGACGAAAGCAGAACAATCGTACATATTTATGCACATATTTACATTTATAAATGCACACATATTTATGCGTTTGTCTCCTTGGACGAATGAAAAATTTCATATAGGTATGTAGTGATTTAGAGATTACCGTTTCAGTAATGTGCCGTGGCGTGTACACTAGAGGCGATGCAACTTTTTGGCGTCTCACCGTTTGTCTTGGTTCAAATCCCGGACGGACCAAGTAATAAATTTTATTTTTTTTTTAATTGTCATATCCATATTCGATTTTAAATTTTATTATTAGCTTTATTTAAAATAATATAAATGGATATGTAGGTACAAACGCATGCATAATTTCACATAATCGCTCAAATTTGCCAAAAGTTACTGAAAGCTTTATTGTAAATGTTTTCACTAAAATATTAGTTATTGGAATTAAAATTTTATGCGAATCCAATTTTTATTCCCATTTTTAGAAAGCGCAAGTATGTATATGTTCGTGCCACAAAAAATTATTTCATAAGTAGTTAATTTTAAACACAAATATGTATGTACACTGGCAAAGTGAGTGCATCCTGTTTTTTGTTTAATATTTGCAATGTTTTTAAGTTAAACTTTTATGTTATTTTCGACGGGAATTGCGGTTTTATGCATATAGCAAGTGCAATTTGTAAAAAATAGCGATAATTTTTTTTTTATTTGTTTGCAAACGGTCATGCGCATTTTATTCTACAAGAAATTCCCTTTTATTTGGTAAAAAGCCGTCAGCAATAAAAAATCATTAAAAATCAACCCGATTTTTTAGCCGCTTAAAACTTGATCTGGTTCCACTAGAATTAAAAAACCAATCTAACTGCGTACTCAAAATTTTTCTAAAAACTCAGATTAAACAGGTCAAAATTTAGACGAGAATTCGTTGAATTTTTCTATGTTCTGTGTAAAGTTTGAAAGTTTGACTTATGTAGTTTTAATTAAAGCATGAACCACATTTTTATAAAAAGATAATAAAAAAAATTTAATTGAAAAACATTGCAAATATTAAGCAAAAAACACCATGCACTCACTTTTGATTGCCAGTATATGTATGCATGTACATATGTGTGTAAACTTTATGCCAAACTATCATTATTTTAAATTGTATTTGCATCTTCATAAAAGGAGAACAAGATAAAAAATTTAACAAAAATTAAAATTAATGAAAATTATGTGAAGATTTACCATATTTTCGTTTATTTGCTCACAAAGAACATCACATTTCATGTTGCTCAACATTGTATTATGTTATCAACATTAAATTCAACAGAATTTTTACATTCCGACTTGAACTTTTCTAACGCTGTTAATTTTTTCGTCCGCGAATAGTTTCCACTTTCAGTTTGCACCTTCTCTATCTATCTAAGTTCTCTGGTATTAGGCGCAGTAGTGAAAAACAATAGTCAGCAGCTGAGTTTTGCCATTGGCATAACATTGGGAATAGGGCTCTTAACAATGCTGTCAGCAAAGCCATGAACCAATAATGCTGCCAAATTAACACTTATGCAGAGGTAGCAAAACTGTTGTATGAAGGAATTAGGTCCCTAACCGATTCG
>NW_023481410.1:0-1981 GCF_013731165.1 Rhagoletis pomonella | reverse complement strand
ATATATGTGCGTGGTACTTAGACAGCAATATGCACGTATGTATGGATGTACTTATATATGCATGCAAAAACGTTGTCAATTAATGGAGCATGTAGTACATATAGATACATATATGTATGCGTGGGAAATGCATTTTCATTTGACTCCAAAACTATTGGGGCATATTAGTAGACGAATTAAAGTCGACTCTTAAGTTAAAGTTTGTCAGCCCCAAATAAGAAGAAAGTTAGTATGTACTTACATATATGTAATATTATGTGCAGGTGCAAGAACGTTATCAATAAATGATTTTGGAGTATGTGTATGGGTACATATTTACATATGTAAGTACATACATACATACATTCAGCTGCCATCAACAAATTATGTTTATTTATTTTTAATGATTTTCATTTAAAATATAATTCAATCTGGAACAGAAACCACAATAATAAAAGTTTAAAAGCTTGCACAAATTGCAAAAAAATTAATCAACCTTCTAGAAATGGTCATCCAAATTTTTTATTTGAATATTTAATATATTTTCGGGTATGCAGTATTGTAGTCCATTTAATTATATTATAAGAAAGTGCAAGTTTCAAGTTGTTAAAAATTACCGTTGATTTTTTAGATTTTTTTGTTGGGGTGTTGCTGTTTATTTTTCATACAAAAAAAAATTGGTTCTTGTGTACCTATGTGTATGGAAGAAAATGCAAACACCCTCCACAAAAAAAAATTCTAAGAAATCAACAGTAATTTTTAACGACTAGAAACTTGGACTTTAGTGTACTTGATTGAATGGACTACAAAGCTGCATACCCGAAAATTTTCTAAATATTCTAACTAAAAATTTTTAAATTTTTATAACAATTTTTTGAAGTTGGATTTATTATTTTGCAAATTGTGTAAGCTTTTAAACTTTTATTATTGTGGTTTCTGTTATAGATTGAATTATGTTTTAAAGGAAATTATTAAAAATAAATAAATAAACATAATTTGCAAACAATATCATTTTGAATTTCGTTGCTAATTAGTTGATCGCATCTGTATGTACTACAAGCATGCCTGGGAAATGGATTTGCATTTGACTCCAGAACTATTATTTACAAATAATATCTAAGAGTATTGCAGTAAAAGTCAAAAACAACTTTGAAGTTACAAACACATTGCTTTATACATTTTTTTGTTAATGCGTCCATCTTTAAAGTGAGTATGTGAAAAACCCAATTTTATCATTTTTTTAACTAACATGCATTTTTACTATTTACATAATATAATACTCGTACAAGAAGCGAACTTGAACAGATGCTTTTTAAGTTTTTAGCAACATTAACTACTGAATAAATTATATTTAACAAATGGTCATGCAGAAATGCAAATCAGTAATTCTAACTAATATAAAAGTACATTTAATATAATTTAACTATATTAATTTATTTAATTTTATAAAAAAATATACATGAATAGGTTTCTGCATTCACCTGCAACCTAGCAACACATAGCCAGACACTTGCAACAAATATAACATTATCATAACAGAAATTTACATTTTTCTCTGTTAACTCTTCTTGAAATGTTAATCGCGCTGTGGTGATATTCCATGGATTTATTTTTCAGCCAAACAATTTTACGTTCCAAAAATTTGCACCTTCTCTATCTATCTAAGTTCTCTGTCCCCACCTACAACCAATTTCCGTCCTCATAAGTGTAGAATATCAGCAATCTAGCTATGCGAAAACCAAAATGTGGCTCGATAGGACTTTTTGTGCTGATTTCAACCTACAAAAATTATTTGGACTAATTAAAAATAAAGAAGATATCAATGGTTCAAGTTAAATTTATTTTATTTTTTATATTTATATCTTCTGAACAATTTAACTTATAAAAAAAACTAATGACGTCAAAATAAAGGTAATTAAGGGGTATTTCACTTGATGGTCATAATTTTTTCCTTTTTTATATTTTTAAGCCGGAACACCTATATAAATATATATTATTTTAA
>NW_023481409.1:0-1982 GCF_013731165.1 Rhagoletis pomonella | reverse complement strand
TTTTATGAATAATCGGTACTCTACTCGCAAGCCTTCGTAGATGCGCTGCAAGTGGTCGTCGCTGCACATCGTTGGGTGCTGTCGGATCAGCGTTTGGAGGGCTAGGATGTAATCCTTGGCAATTCCTGCTTGAGACCGTAACCAAAAATGGGTCTAGCCCATAATGGTTTTGGGGTGTTGCCTGGGGGGTATTCCCCCCCTTGCAGCCCCCCCTCAACCAATCAGTCTTCCTCCGAGGAGGAAAGCCAAGAGCGCCCCAAATAGGCCCGAACCCCAGGCTGCGCTCCGTGTTTACCCAGTGATGGTAAAGTTGCCACAATTGTGCTTTTTTGGTACAATTTGAAACCAAAAAGTACATTGACACCACATGGACCTTCTTGGTACATTTTGGAAATGCAGCGCTGTGTATATTTCTATTGGTTTTAGATTTACGCTGGTTAAAAACTTCCACTATTTATACAAATACTTTCTTCCTTCTTTACTCCATGCAAACTTCGACAAAATTTGTACTACATTACAAGGTTGGCAATTCTGAGTACTTATAGAAATGGTTTTGTCTTTTGCTACCTCACACCTTTTCTACCGGATCTCGGAAACTTAACAAAATTTAAATATATGCAAGTTATGGGAACGAATTAAATAAATTCAAAACGAACTGAACGACCGGATGCTTGCAAACATTTTTAAAATACCTTTATTGTCTATTCCACATTCCTCCGCAAAAATTGAACGTGACTTTTCTGTTCAGAATCTGATAAAAGCTAAATGTAGAAACAGATTACAATTAACAACCCTCGATTCCTAATAAAAGCAAAAGATTATATAAAACCTTCTCAAAGTTTTTGTCATGATATAAAAATACATACATGGTCTTTAAAAAAAAATGTGACTTACGATCTCAAAGAAAGTAAAATGCTTAACTAATTTTTATTCCACATTTAATACATATGGGTGTTTCCATCGGAAGGTCCACCACGACAAAAAAAAATAAAAATCTCCTATCTAACGTATTTACGGGCCGATTTGTCTGCTTTTTAAAATATATACTGGCTATGTAAGTAGAATCATGTTTGCGTAAAATGGTCTTCCTAGGTGGCGCCAAGGTTGAGATATTTCGAAAAACCGTATTTATGGTCCGATTTGGTTCGAATTTGGCGTATGTAGTTGAAACATAATAAGTCATAGATTTCCAACAAATTCACCCTGAATAGGCGCTGAAGTCAAAATATGAAAAACATTCTACATAAAATACATGTTTTATTTGCGTTAAAAATTCATTTAAAAGCAATATTAACAAAAATATAACAATGGAAATTTATGTCACGTGACGTTTCACACTTGGGGTTGTAAAAGAAAATTTAAACAAGTTGCATTAATTCAAAAAACTCTAAAAACAACTAGAATTGCTTCAAATCATATTAAAATAAGTTTCATGAAAATAGCCATCCACAATTCGCAGAGATTTGCGATTTTGTAAGAAAAGAAAAAATCTACTTCCATTTTTTGTCACGTAACGACGCTCTCTTTAAATGCTTATATTTCAGGCCCAAGCAGTTCGATTGTTTTCATTTTTCGGTTAAATATAGAGCTAATTATATGCTATACAATGGCCCAAAAAAGTTAAAGAAAACAAATGGTATTCCTTGTTTGTATCACATTGAAACGTACGACTGTCACGTATGCGACGTATGAAAATACTCATATATGTATATTTTTACAAGATGTTTATTTAAAAGGCGTTAAATAAATGTATATTTCTTTTAAACATTTATTGTTTTTGTGAAAGCGTTTAAAATTTTTTGTTGGTACATTTTTATTAGATTTGATAAATTTTTTTCTGACGTTTGGTACAATTTCGAAAACTTCATTTATCATCCCTGTGCTTACCTACGGACAACCGATGCTAGTTGAGTTCATGCTGGCAGCTTTAGCTCCGGTTTTGTATGAACCGTTTGAGAAGTGAATGGGCTTATTCCGTGTTA
>NW_023481408.1:1586-1982 GCF_013731165.1 Rhagoletis pomonella | reverse complement strand
AAACCCACCATATTAATTTTTCTTTAATATCTATAAGGTACAGACATCGACCTGTTACAATTTTATTATATGTATAGATGTAGATATAGATTTCATTTATTTTATCAATTTAATACAATAAAATTTTTCAAACAGGTGGCAGCCCTCCCTAAAAATATTTTCGGCAATATAATTTCCTAACCCCTTTCAGTTTTATACCCATATTGCAATATTCAATTTGTCTTATAAATTGAATTAAATGTACATTTTCAAACAGGTGGCAAATCTAAAAAAGTATTTTTGGCTGTAAGCCTTCTTTAGCCTCTTTCTTTTGACGCCCATATTGCAATATTCATTTTTTCTTATCAATTTACTTAAACTCCAATTTTCAAACAGGTGGCAACTCTCTAATTTTTT
>NW_023481408.1:0-1486 GCF_013731165.1 Rhagoletis pomonella | reverse complement strand
AATTAAATGTACATTTTCAAACAGGTGGCAAATCTAAAAAAGTATTTTTGGCTGTAAGCCTTCTTTAGCCTCTTTCTTTTGACGCCCATATTGCAATATTCATTTTTTCTTATCAATTTACTTAAACTCAAATTTTCAAAAAGGTGGCATCTTTCTAATTTTTTCTTCCTATATTTTAAGTTAGACCTCTCGCTATACATCGGTGAAAACTGCATTGAAATCCATGCATTCGTTTTCGAGTGATGCGCGAACAAACATACAGACAGACAGACAGACAAAAATTCTAAAAATGGTTGATTTGGCTTCTGGTGCTCTAATAAAGACCCCACACATTAATTTTTTTTTAATATCTATAATGTACAGACATCGACCTGTTACAATTTTATTATATGTATAGATATCTAGATGTAGATTTAGATTTCATTTATTTTATCATTTAATTCAATAAAATTTTTTAAACAGGTGGCAGCCCTCCCTAAAAATATTTTCGGCAATATAATTTCCTAAACCCTTTCAGTTTGATACCCATATTGCAATATTCAATTTATCTTATAAATTAAATTAAATGTAAATTTTCAAACAGGTGGCAACTCTAAAAAAATATTTCTGGCTGTAAGCCTTCTTCATTCTATTTCTTTTGACGCCCATATTGCAATATTCATTTTTTCTTATCAATTTACTTAAACTCCAACTTTCAAACAGGTGGCAACTCTCTAATTTTTTTTTTCCAAAATTTTAATTTAGACCTCTAGCAATACATCGGTGAAAACTGCATTCAAATCCATGCATTCGTTTTCGAGTGATGCGCGAACAAACATACAGACAGACAGACAGACAAAAATTCTAAAAATGGTTGATTTGGGTTCTGGTGCTCTAAAAAAGACCCCCCACATTAATTTTTCTTTAATATCTATAATGTACAGACATCGACCTGTTACAATTTTATTATATGTATAGATCTTCTGTAACCATAGGCTAATTTCCCCCATTTGGGTCCTTTATACTCCGTCTTTTGTCCAAAAAAAGGCCTCATTCTTAGCAATCGAAAAGACTGGAAACTGGTGACTAGGAGGGCATTCATTCGACCAACCCTATACAGGGTTTTTCTTCTTTTTTTATACAAAATCTAAGAAAAAATACACCTGAAAAAGAGGTTCGTGCCGCATGTACTTATCTCCCAACGCAGGCAAATGCAAATCAGGATTAAAATTTGAAAACCAATTAATAAAATTAAAGTAAAATATTTACAAAGTTAACAAAAGAAAACATAAAATCTATAAAGAGCCCTTTTATTTTTCAAAAAACCTGTGCGACAGTTATTATTTTGCGCGCTGTACTTTGCCATTCATATTGTGGCAAACACTACTTAGTAAGCAAAGTTAAGTGTGGTAGTGAAAAGGTGTAAGCATGGCCTTAGGAGCAGGGCGCTCGGGTATAAAAATCAGAAAAATATTAAATTAATTATAAGGCTTAAATTAAAAAAATG
>NW_023481407.1:0-1982 GCF_013731165.1 Rhagoletis pomonella | reverse complement strand
TCAAGGAAATCATAAGAAATATTTATTATAATTTCTGTTGCGCTTGCTTTTGCTGTAAATTTTCATGAGAAAATAAATATACGACCATTTTTTTCTTGAGAGCTGCAAACTGGTTTAAGAAATTTTGGTAGAAGAAAATTTCTTTTCCTTTTCCTGTCCGTCGTTTTATATGAATTTTTCGTTTTTCTTGAGAGTTCAGTTAATTTTTTCGGTATTCGAAATATTAAAAAAATTTGGCAATCGTGAAAAATCACCATCACTATCGAAAACCAGAAACCAGAAATCGAAAAAATGAACATGGAATCAATAAATTTATTTTTACTGACTCTTTTTTAAAATTTGATATTAGGTACTTTTAAAAGTTGAGCGCATCTTGAGTTAATGGAACTTTTTATTAAGCAAGTAGTTTTTAAGGAAAGGACACAACCGACTTCAATTCTCATATACAAATTTAGGAGTACCGTTAATTTCTTCATGATCCAATCATCGGATCTAAACCAAATGACGGGACGACCCTTGAGGTACCATCTTTCCAATAAAAAAAGAATTATTGAAATCGGTTCACGGGATCCAAAGTTATGTATTCCGACGAATTGATAACCTCCCCTTTTTTTGAAGTCGGTTAAAAATGTTTGAGTTCTGTTAATCTTATGTAAATAAAGTGCAGTTTATGAATTTTAAAACGTTTATTTATGTATTACATACTGTACATAAAACTTGCATAAAGGTATTTTAAAGAGCGTATTATCTGAAGCGAATTTTCAGTATATTCCGGGGATATATCTTCAGAAATATAAACCCCCTAAAATATATTCCTGGGTGCGCCCCTGGTCATTTGCACTTGGAAGTGAATTTCAGGAACTGTCTGAATAACTGTACTTGTCCAAATATTTTGTGCAAGAACTGTGTAATAACGAAAAATCTGGTAGCAATTCAAAATACAACAAGCTTTTACAGTGGGGCAGAATTGTTCCTCATTTTACTTTGATGGCCTTTTTATACCCGAGCGCACTTGTGCACAAGGGTATTATAACTTTGTTCACATAACGGTTGTTTGTAACAGGCAAAACGAATCGAGATAGATGTAGACAAATGTATACATAAATGATCAGAATGAAAAGAGAAATCGATTAAGCGGTGACTGTCTGTCCGTCCGTCCGTCCGTCTGTGCACACGATAACTCGAGTAAAAATTTAGATATCTTAACGAAACTTGGTACGTACACTTCCTTCTGGCGTAGGACGGATGGTATTGAAAATGGGCGAAATCGGACTGTAACCATGCCCACCTCCCATATAACGGTAATTTCCAGAAATACGAAAACTGCGATATTTTAGTAACTACTGAAGATAATTCATTCAAAATTGATGCTAACAACAATTCTGTAAAAATAAGTAACATTTTTATGGGATTTCGGAAAATGGGCGTGGCACCGCCCACTTATGATCACATATAAGTATATCGGTAACCGTTCTACCAATTTGTACCAAACTCGGTGTGGTTATTGTACTTGCCACACAGAAGCAAAACGTTGAAAATTATTGAAATCGGACTAAAATTACGGCCGCTTTTCATATAACGGTAAATTTCAGAAATGCTTGAAACTTCAATATTTCGAAATTTAAGGACGCTAATTTATTCAAAATTGATACACCCCGGCTTACCATGTAGCGGTAGCTTTCGGAAAGGTGAAAAACGTATATTTAATACTTGCGCCGGGTATTTAATGTTCGGCTCCGCCCGAACTTAGACTTTCTTACTTGTTTGGAAAAGCATTTCTGTAAATATGAGTAAATGTATTTGACAAGTAATATAGATATTTTAGAATGAAAAATATTTAAACATCAAATTACATACTCTTTTACTAAGGAACATTATGCTCCCCTAAGACCAAATGTTTTGACAATGAATCTGTGTGGTTTGAAAAAGGAGAATCTACTGTAAAATGCAAAAAGTTGTTGTGATGCCGAAATCCCGAAAAA
>NW_023481406.1:0-1982 GCF_013731165.1 Rhagoletis pomonella | reverse complement strand
TCTCGAACAAGAAATTGCCAAAAATCAACCTAGCTACTTCAAACTTGCATTTTATTGTACTAAAATTTCTTATGCCACAAAATTCCATACCCTAAAAAAGATTTAAAATTTTTATGAACATTTCGCTAATTTTTGCTCAAATTTCTTTATTCCATGTACGCATACATATATACATACATATGTTCATATACACATATTTAAATTTAACTATTTTCACAAACTAAACTCTTTTTAATACATATATGCGTCATATTTAGAGCAAGTGGTTAATTTTGCCTTAATGTATCTACATACATATGTACATATGTTTGTGAAAATCAGGCAAAACTGCATTGCACACTGCGTTATTTCGATAACAAAGTATGCGTTAAAAAGAATCTCGGTTAAAAAACCTTAGCTTACATTCTACATACATACATACATATGTACACAGATATATTTATTTACGTTTGTGCACACAGGTCATTTGGTAATACCATAACACATGTACATACATACATGTATATGTATTATTTTCTGGATTTTTAATGATGTGGTTAGGATCTATTGTTTTAAGTTTAAAAGGAGTTTTTTTAGTTTAGGAGATTAGGAGAGGAGAGAGATTAGACAGGCAAACGGGTTGTTTGGTCAGCAAAAATTAATGGGATAACAAGTAAGAAAGTCTAAGTTCGGGCGGAGCCGAACATTAAATACCCGGCGCAAGTATTAAAGATATGTTTTCCACCTTGCCGAAAGCTACCGCTACATGATAAGCCGGAGTGTATACATTTTAAGTAAATTAGCGTCCTTAAATTTCGACATATTGAAATTTCAAGCACTTCTGAAATTTATTGTTATATGAAAAGCGGCCGTAATTTAAGACCGATTTCAACAATTTTCAACGGTTTGCTTTTATGTGGCAAGCACAATAATTATACAATATTTTTGGTACAAATTGCTAGAACGGTTAGCGAGATACATATATGTAATCACAAGTGGGCGGTGCCACGCCCATTTTCCAAAATTTTATCATAAACGTATTTCTTGGTAAAGAATTGTTGCAACCATCAATTTTGAATAAATTAGCTTTGATATTTACTGATTTATCGAAGATTTTGTATTTCTCGAAATTACCGTTATATGGAATGTGGGCGTGGTTATTGTCCGATTTTAAAAGCCATTTGGTATGCTGTACCAGGGCCAACAACTGTGCCAAGTTTGGAAGAAATTTGTGCAGCGGTTACCAAGATATACACATGTAACCATAAGTGGGCGTGGCTACGCCCATTTGCCAAAATTTTAAAATATTCTTATTTTTGGTCTAAAACTCATTGTAAATATCAAATTTTGAGTGAATAATCTTCAGTAGTTACTAAAATATTGCAGTTATCGTATTTCTGAAAATTACCGTTATATGGGAGGTAGGCGTGGTTATTGTCCGATTTCCCCATTTTCAAAACCATCCGTCCTACGCCCAAAAGAAGTTCACGTACCAAGTTTCATTAAGATATCTCAATTTTTACTCGAGTTATCGTGTGCACAGACGGACGGACAGACGGACGGACGGACGGACAGACAGTCACCGCTTAATCGATTTCTCTTTTCATTCTGATCATTTATGTACACATTTTTCTATATCTATCTCGATTCGTTTTGCCTGTTACAACCGTTATGTGAACAAAGTTATAATACCCTTGTACACAAGTGCGCTCGGGTATAAAAATTGCATCAACTAAGGATTTCGAGTAAAGGATTGTATATACACATGCAGATATGTATATATATATACATATATCCACAAATATATGTATTTATTTGTGTATGTATAGATATGTTCTCATGTACAGAAGAATAGATGCGTGCTATTTTGACCATCTACTAGGTAGGTACATACATATGTGCATACATATCTATGTAAATAGGTATAATATTTTTAATATTCAATAATTTCTTAAAAAATTTAAACTTATACATGAAAGAAAGCTGCGAGCGCCTTGTTACCT
>NW_023481405.1:0-1983 GCF_013731165.1 Rhagoletis pomonella | reverse complement strand
CACGTAGTAACGGGGTTGGGTGTGTGTAATGGTGCATAATAAAAATACACACCCGTTTCGATTCGCAGTTCTCTTCAAACTCACTCTCAAGTGCCATTTCAGAACCATGGTACTCCCGCCGTATGTGAAGGTTGGCCAGCAAGTGCAGCATCTTATGCGCCTAACAATCAAGTGGGACCACAAGGACGCGTTGCCGATATTCGCGCTCTAGGTCGACCCTAAAGCGCAAAAACCTTCATTGGCCGTGATTCCCAAGGGCTCCGATGGCCCGTACTTGTCGGCAATCGAATCGGTGTTTTGTCGGTTGCGTGAGGTAGGGAAGTCCTCGATCATCGATGTATATGCACCACCATTCGAGGCACAAGCGACTGGCAGGGAAATTCGCCTCCTGTTTGCCCAGTGGCATGACGAGCCGACACACCGTGCCGCAATCGGCTATCTACGTGTCAGTGCTCCTGACCAAATCGGCTTCAGCGACTTCAGGACGTCACTGGCCAAAGGCATACCACGCAACATGTTAAACAACACCGCTTTTATTGTCGGTTTCCGTACGCCATACTACCCATTTCACTACGAGGCAACTTTGCGGGTGTACAATGGTGTCAACCGGGACCGCGCATTTCGACTGGTATGCTACCATAAAGCGGGTAGCACGGTATGGTGCGAGGGCCGTTTATCCCTCCGCGCGCTACGGAATAACCTGGCCACCCCACCAAAAGTGGAAGCCAGTGGGAAAACGAAGACGGTTGCCGTACAAACCGAAGCAAAGCTGGGGGTTAATGCAACTCCGGTATCCGAGACCGAACCCAACAAACCAATGACCGCAGGGGGCCGGACCCTATTAAGCTGGCATTTCAGGGTACTATTTTATATATATATAAGGAAAATTTGAAAGTTAGGGGGGGGAGCTCGAGCACCCCCCTGCCCCTACCTGGCTACGCCCATGTTTATACGCACGTATTATTTGCAAATAACAATTTGCAAAATGGTAAACTTTGCCGTATAAACACCGAGTTAATTTTTTATTTGCAAATAACTAAATCACGCAAATAAGTTTTGATTAGTGGTACTACATATTTGCAATTAAGCGCAAGGCACCGCCATTCTTAGGTCTATTTTCTTTTTCGATGGTCATCTTGTTGCCTTTTTATAATCAAGACGTTGTCATTTTTAACTTTATTTTCTTTTTCGATGGTCATATTATTGCCTTTTTATAATCAAGACGTTGTCATTTTTAACTTTATTTTCTTTTTCGATGGTCATATTATTGCCTTTTTATAATAGGCAATATTAAAAAAGAATTTTTCACGATCGAATAAGAGTTAGGTATTTGCAAATTATTTTTATTTGCAAATAGCTTACGTATAAACGTAGTATGTGTAAAAGCAGTCATAGCCATGGTTGCCACTCGCCAACATTTTTCTACCAAAATCTCTTCAGAAAAGTTACCAAAAGTTACCAAATCTTCACTACCAAAATCTTCACTTCGTCACTGAGAAAAAAATATACTGAATTAAACTGCTAAGTATATTTCACAACAAATGTGTATATACTTACAGCCCGTTTCTGTGACTTAATAAATTCAATATTTTTATAATTTGTCAATTTTTGATTATTTATCAAGAACTCCCAGTTCTAGCACAGAAGTTTAAATCTATTTTCTTGATAAATTATCAAGATTGAAAACGCTATTGGCAATTATAACAATTTTTTTTTATCAGAAAATATTTTTCTTACAATTAATTGTTGCATGTGCCGTTATTCTCATTTTCGTTGTTGGTGTTTCCGACAGGGTAGGAGTATGATGTAATGTGGAGCGATTTTCCATCATCCCTTGTCTAGGGACACGATATCGAACGGAAAGTATCGATATGGTACTCATTTAAAGTATCGCTTTAAAAATATGGGGCACCCATTAATATTGAAATAAAAAGACTCGGTATTCCAAATATCGATACCAAAAACCAAAAAATTTATCTGAAT
>NW_023481404.1:0-1983 GCF_013731165.1 Rhagoletis pomonella | reverse complement strand
ACCGACGATCCCACTGACTCAGCCAGTTGCCTATGCACCGTGCTAAGACGCCTTGTAAATTATCGTTTGCTTATTTCCACTATTTTCATTTTTGTTATGCCAACAAAATCAAGCGCAGCTATTCCGCTGCAATTCACTTGATCATGTGGTTGTTGGTATTGTTGGTTTTTGCTAATAATTCTATTTTTAGAATGTTTAACTTTTAGGTGTGCTCGTCCTTAAGTTATTTGTTTTTTTGTTATTTTTTGGCCTTTTAACAATTATATTCAACAATTTTATAATGAGCTCGAGGCCATTTTTTTTAAATGAAAATTTATTGTGGAAAAGCAACAATAATTTTTGAAAAAATGGTAGAAGTGATACCTATTTCGGAAATCACCACATTTCCTTATCAGACTTCTTTCAGTAGGATTCGAACCGACGATCCCACTGACTCAGCCAGTTGCCTATGCACCGTGCTATCACTTCTACCATTTTTTCAAAAATTATTGTTGCTTTTCCACAATAAATTTTCATTTAAAAAAAATGGCCTCGAGCTCATTATAAAATTGTTGAATATAATTGTTAAAAGGCCAAAAAATAACAAAAAAACAAATAACTTAAGGACGAGCACACCTAAAAGTTAAGCATTCTAAAAATAGAATTATTAGCACAAACCAACAAAACCAACAACCACATGATCAAGTGAATTGCAGTGGAATAGCTGCGCTTGATTGTGTTGGCATAACAAAAATGAAAATAGTGGAAATAAGCAAACGATAATTTACAAGGCGTCTTAGCACGGTGCATAGGCAACTGGCTGAGTCAGTGGGATCGTCGGTTCGAATCCTACTGAAAGAAGTCTGATGAGGAAATGTGGTGCTTTCCGAAATAGCTATCACTTCTACCATTTTTTCAAAAATTATTGTTGCTTTTCCACAATAAATTTTCATTTAAAAAAAAATGGCCTCGAGCTCATTATAAAATTGTTGAATATAATTGTTAAAAGGCCAAAAAATAACAAAAAAAAAAATAACAAATATTTTAGTAATCTATTTTATACTTCATAATATGATTCAATTAAAATGTGGAAATAATCTTGAACTCAATGTTGCGGTCAAAGAATATATTTATTTTTTATTATCCTATTTAAATTTTATTATATGATTCAAATCAAATGCTAATATTATAAATAGCCTTGATCTTGATTTCATCATCATTGTTTGCCTAATAAGTATAGTAACGCCAAGTGGACGATAACGAATCCCACATAAACATATAAAAAAATGCTTATAAAAGTACATATGTGTATATTTAAATGTTTTATTCATCTAGCATTATTCATTCATTCATATATTGCTGACTTAGTGAGAAAAGTTGTTAAGCATACTTTTTATGAAAACTCATATTTTGATATAGAAAGCAAGAGATATTAATAATACATCGTTTCGAAAAAGGATTAAGATACTTGTTTTTCTCGTTTATTTTCACTGAAAGACAAATTTATTCAATTCAACAGAGTCACCGAATGTCTAACAAATTCAAAAATAATACGAAATCTTTTAATCTTTCATATATGAATGGAAAGGTCTGCTGATGTTGATGATGAGAACAAAAAAAATTTAATTTGAAATAAAATAAAGTTTTATAATTACTTATTTATTTATATTTATTATTAGATATTTAATGAAGAAATACATTTTCTTAATATTGTTACATTCTTTTCAGCACATATCATAGAATTATTATGATATTTACAAGTATTTATATTTTTATTTTTATTATGTAAATTCTTTAAATTTGGACAATTTAAATTATCTAAATTATATAAAATAATATCGTATCCGAATAAGCATTGAATCCATCTGATTTTCTCCGATCCTTTAGCATAGAATATATAATTTTCTCTTTTCATTAATGTATGGATATATTCAATAACAGTCATTAAAGTCGAATTACCATCTTCCCATTTTAATCCATGATGATTATGATATAACCAGTTAT
>NW_023481403.1:0-1983 GCF_013731165.1 Rhagoletis pomonella | reverse complement strand
AAAAAATAAAAATTTAAACAGTTCTGAGTAGTTTTTCAATAGTTCTAGAGTTCCTGAAAAGAAAAAGAAACTTCTGCAAAATTACTCAGAACAGTTTAACAGTTTTACACCCCTATTCTTCAACTCTTTCGTATTCGAATTTTGCTACGAATCGTAGAAATAGTATGTTGCAATCCGAGTCGCATTTTCGAACTTTCGAAATTCGTAAAAATGGCGTGCCTCAAAACGAACGAGTAAGCTTTTTTGCGTAATTTTGTACGAAAACAATTCTGTGTAGGGGGCGAGATAAATGATGTAAATCGATGTGTATTTTCAGGAAATATTAGTGATGTTCATTTAAACAGATAAATTTTCCTTACGCATATACATATATTTTTATCCACGGCCTTATATAAAGAAGCAAAAAACAATCTTTGTCTTATCGAGAAACTTGAGTACGTTAATCAAAGGATTGAACTTTTTATTTAAAATAAATGTTTCAAATTTCCGACCCCTAGCTTATTAATATATTCGTTTTGCACTATGCACTTTTTTGCAAATTTCGATGTGGGTTCTGCGCAAAAATACAGTGCATGGCGTAGCCGAAGTGATATGCACAAGAAATGTTGTATAGCTTTGACATGCGGAAGCCCCTCTTCTTCGGCAACAAAGAAAGGAGTATTCTACTTAGTGAGGGTTATAATCCCTAAGCGCGGCAGAAGGCAGAAGCAAGCGCAACAGGTGGTGGACCTAACACAGTGCATGTCTTCAATGGCTTGGAAGAAGCTGTTATTGCATTAACTGGATTGAGAACCAGTTTTTCGGGCATAGGAGGTTGTGGTTGAACAATTCAACCAGAAGCTGACATAGATGCGTCCATGGTTACTATGCCCGACAGCTTGGCATATCTTTGTGAATTCACTTCCATAGCGCGCCCTTACTCTGCTGCTATAATTACAAATGCAATAGAATCCATAGTTTCCTTCAAAATATGTAAAATCAAACCATTTGGAATGCGAGGCGGTGGGGGAAGGGGCGTGGCCCCCCTCAACACCCTCTATACGAAAAGGGATGAGCCGCGCATCTTCGCCCCCTCGGTCACACTTAGGGATTACAACCCTCACTGCGTAGAATTCCCCTTCCTGTGTTGCTGAAAAAGAGGGGCTGAACCCTTTTTCCACAAATATTTTGTGGATACTTTTTGTGTTTCACAGCTCAGCTCGGAAATTTGCCAACCTGGTCCATCCGAAACTATTGGTAAATTAGTGCACTGATATATTACATATACTTTTTTAATAAAACGTAGACTCTTGTCTACAATTTTGTGTAAAATTTTTTTTATTCAGGTCACACGTTTGGACACAGCAACCCGAAATCGTTGTACAAATAACTAAACCGTACCCATTAGTTGCATTGCAGATGCTTCACGATTTGCAGGTTTTACAGGATTTGCAGGATTTACAGGATTTCTCCATTAGTAATCCTTATGGAAGGTGGTCACCTGGAACAGATTCCTGTAAAAACCTGTGTGAAGCATCTGGAATGCTACTATTGTTTCTAATACACTTACGCTTTGTCATCCAAATGAAAAGGTTTGCAGCTATCACGCAAAATTCTGTGTTGAATCCTTTTCGAGTTTATTTCCATAGCTCGCTGTTTCTCCGCTTCTTCAATTGCAAAAGCAATAGAATCCATCACCTCTAAAATATTTAAAAATAAACAAGCACTTGATGAATGTTGTTTTTTTATTCATTTTCACTTTGTTTTCCTTCGAAACTGACTTCGAAAAATAACTGATAGCTGGCAATGCTGCATATGTTTCCGCGAGAGTTGCAGTAAGCGGATTTTCCGTTTTGCGTATGGTAGCTACGAATTACGAACTACGAAAATTCGGTTCGGTGTTAATTTTATTTTTTTTTTTCAAACATTTAGTTTTTCGACTTTTTCGAAAAAAAAATATTTTTTGGCGTAATCTTGCAGAACTTTCGTTTTTACTTCTCAGAA
>NW_023481402.1:0-1983 GCF_013731165.1 Rhagoletis pomonella | reverse complement strand
CCTTGTATGTAATAAAAAAATACAACCTCTTCAAATCGATTTAGATTGATAACCATATTGTACTAATTTATTTATTTTTTTAAATATTTGGAATTAAATTGTTTAAAGGTGGCAAATCTTTTCGAAAAAGTAAAACCTTATAGCATTTCTACAGCCCGAGCCCTTTCATTTGACACCCCATTTTTTCAAATCGAATGAACGGTGCAGATTTGGTGACCTCGACAAAAAATCCCTTCACGTATTATATATGTACATATGTACATATATAGATAATTAAATAAGTACATACATACTTATTTTCATGCTTATACAATAAATGAAAAATTGTGTGTTATTCAGTATTAATTGAATCATGAATTAAAATTTATTCTTCATTCGAAATTACTTGAATGATGAATAAAAATTTATTCGTTATTTTAAATTACTTGAATGAAGAATAAAAATGTATTCTTTATTTGAACTTATTAGAATAATGAATAAAAATTTATTCATCATTCGAAAGTGCTTGAGTGATGAATAAAAATTTCTTCGTTATTTGAAATTATTTGAATAATGAATAAAAATTTATTCATCATTCGAAAGTGCTTGAATGAAGAATAACAATTTATTCGTTATTTGAAATTACTTGAATGATGAATAAAAATTTATTCATCATTCGCAAGTGCTTGAATGAAGAATAAAAATTTATTCGTTACTTGAAATTACTTGAATGATGAATAAAAATGTATTCATCATTCGCAAGTGCTTGAATGAAGAATAAAAATTTATTCGTCATTCAAAATTGTTGGAATGATGAATAAAAATTTATTTTTTATTTGAATAATAATTCATTCAAAAACGCCCATCCCTGGCTAAGACTTACCTATTTATTTTGTGAGCAGGTTGATTGATTGATTGATGGAGGTAGGCCCATTGTACTCTCATCTCATCCCAACATCTCAGCTAGCCCTGGTAGGGAGTATATGTTCTTCTCCCTTGGCTAGCGATGCCCTAATTTCCTCTCGGTTCTACGTAAAACGGCCTCATACAGTGTTGTGTCCTTGGCGGATTGACCTGATTCCTGACTTATGCAAATGACCTCTTGACCTATAGTGGCCAGTCAAAATGCTCGTAATGATTTCTAATTTTTGTTTAAGGTAATTTAAGTGTAGTTTTGTATATTTTTAGTTTGCACCCTTAAAGTAAACTTTTATCTTGACGAAGATCTGTGGTGATACGCCAGTGCAGCTCACTTAATTTGGTATTTTCCTTTATCGTGTTGGGACCTACTGAATGGAAGGGCTCGGGTCCTATCTTAGTCGAAGCAGCAGGTATTTAGTCTAACTAATCGGCTTCCTAATTTCCTTCGACTTCTATGTAAGTGCCTCGGCTCTTATAACAATGATACGCACTCCAGGACCACTTGAGTGCCGTCTGACTATTACCTTAAATTGGGATCCTCTCACCTCCATAATTCCAGCGAAGGTTGATCTCTGCACAAAGAGTGATGGCATACACTTCCGTTTGGAAGATGTTTGAAAGGTTCCCAGGGGAACCAAAATCTTCAGTCTGGGGCCATATACGACTGCTCGATTACCCTCAGGAGTCATAGAGCCATATGTGTACTACTGTAGTTAGGGATGCAAATTTTCAAAGCCAACATCGATACATCGATATTTCGATGTATCGTAAACACTAGCATCGATGCCGAAAAAAATCGCCCCAAAACTATCGATACATCGATATTTTCCGATGTTTCTCTTTTTTAATAAGTATGTTACAGGTACTTCATGATTTGCAGGTTTTTACAGGAAGCTGTTTCCATAAGGTTTATTAATGGCGAAAACCGCTTTACCTGTAAAACCTGGAAATCCTGAAGTACCTGGAACCATCGGCGTAGCCAGAATGAAATTTTGGGGGGCGCTCGACCCTATTAAGCTGGCATTTCAGGGTACTATTTTATATATATATAAGGAAAATTTGAAAGTTAGGGGGGGGGGCCCG
>NW_023481401.1:0-1983 GCF_013731165.1 Rhagoletis pomonella | reverse complement strand
TGGTTGATATGGTAAAACACTCATCTCGAACTACCAAAATTTAGGAGATAAAAAATAGATGATACAATTCTTGTATTTTCACCGAATTTCTGCTTTTTAACTATTCTCCGATAATTTCTCTTCTATTTTAATCCCACCACCATTCGCCAATTATTATTTTTTTCAGTCTGACATAGCACTGCGACATCGATATCGATGTTTGTAAAATATCGCTGTTTTGAGACAACATCGAGTGGTTTGAACATCGATTTTACTGCCCGATGTTTTACCAACATCGATTTTTTGCTTCGATGTTTTTCTTCTATGTTCATTTATTATTATTTAATTATTTAAAATTTATTGGGATGCACTCTCAAATATATTCTAATTAAAAAGTTGTTAATTTGCATGAAAGTTTGTTGAATTTTCCCGAGTTTTGCATAAAGTTTAGAAATTATACTATTTGTTGTAGTATAAACTTACTTTTTACCGGCAGTGTATATTTACCACTATTTGATTTTTTTACTTTTTGTCATAGTTTTGCAATACTCATTTACTTTTCGCAAAAGTATCTCATTATTTGTAATTTCATGTTTTTTTTTTTAAATGACTTGTTAGGCACGGTGCACTTTAGAGCGATACGATATGCGATGCGATATGCGATACGATTCGCGATGCGATATAAAATGCGCGCAGTGCACATTAGAGCGATGCGACACACGATTCGACACGCGATACCATATGCGGTATGATAGCAAACCGTGTCGCACAGCCGATATGCATGCGATATTATGTCGCAGCGGTGTCGCACGGCCGATACGTATGCGATATTATGTTTTCATCGCTTCCTACCGATTCCCACGTACTCAGCATATCGATGTCGCTTCGTATCGTATCGCATATCGCATCGCGTATGATATCGCATATCGTATCGCTCTAATGTGCACCGTGCCTTATGTTTTGCTGAGTTTATGTCATTCATCTAAATAAAATTGTACGTTTGAAACAAATATACTTGCCGTTATGCGTAAAAACTTGTGTGCATAAATAGTTGAGTTTAAGCGCACATCATCAGTACAAAACTTGAACCTGAGCCCAAGCTTTTTTTTATGTATGAGGCCATATTATGAGAGAGGTATAATATAGGTTTAAAGTTTACTCAATTATTAAAAATTTTCTCATAATAAAAACATAGTAAGGTAAAACCGTTCTCTCAATTCGTCGGCCATGATTTCTATTGAAGTTTGCCAACATTTTAAATTCCTATAAAATTGAGAGTAGAAAAAGGAAATCACATTCCTTTTTCATCTTCGAGTGGTGGTGGACGTGTTTGGCGTGATTTAGCAACCTTTTGAAAAATTTTCTTTTGCGCACTTGCACTAATAGGTGCATACAGTAGAATATTAACAGCCCTGTTTTAATACACGTTTCCTTTTGGACTGCTTAATTTTTGGCGTCAAATAATTGGAAATAACCTATTAAAAAGCTAAAATTGGATAGTGGACACCAAGTTCTGTGACAAAGCGGGAGTCAGGTGAGTGTTCTTGTGTTTCGAGTAGTGAAGGTGAAGTCAATTTTTGTGTATAGAGTGTAAAAAAATTAAAACTCTGCCGCGAACGGTAGCCATAAAACACCCAGCCGTCATGGCGTCGTCGACTCTAAAGTCGGTGGCGTCATCGGCCGAGGATTTCGAAGCCTTCCCTAGTGCCAATATGGCCAAGGGAAAACGCACCAAAAAGGCCACCGAGTCTAAGCTAGCTAAATACCTAAAAAATAATTATTTAATTAAACTAACAAACATGAGTGTAACAAGTGCGGTTACGCCAGACAACAGTGGTGAAAACGAAATGGCCATGCAGTGCGATAAGGAGAGTCTGGCAGCTACAGACATTCCGTTAGTGGCGTCATAAAACGGTAGGGATACAGTGACGGTGCCTATCATTACTACAGTTTCCATTGAACGCTTAACGACGACCACTGATACAGTGGAGGTAGCAGAGAATC
>NW_023481400.1:0-1983 GCF_013731165.1 Rhagoletis pomonella | reverse complement strand
GTATGTTACCGCATAACTTTGGACCACGTCAACCGATTTTTTTATATATATTTCTAATATAGATTGGGGTGCTATCCTGTGTTCGGACAATGTTAGTGTGTGTTTTGAGGCTTTTCTACACGAAATGACTGTTTTATTCTCACGCAAGCTTTCTCATCTTCCTACCCGAATCCATAAATTACCTTGGTACAATAAAACTATTAAAAAGTTGAAAAACCAAAGAAATAAATACTATAAAAGGTTTAAAGCTAGAGAGTATGATACTGGCCATAAAGATAAATATGTGTATTATATGAAGCAATTTAATGTTCTCGATAAGTTTTTGTATAACCAATATATCCGCAGATCTGAACATGAATTAAAAGAACATTCCAAGGCGTTCTAGAGATGCATTCGTTCTAAAAGGGGTTCTTCAAACATTCCTTCAAGCATGTACTTTAACGGTAGGTCCTCTCATTCTCTTAATGATTCGGTGGAACTGTTTGCTGAATTTTTCAAATCCAATTTTGTCCTTGATGATGACTTTGTCAACACCCTCCCCTGACCTTGTCTGCCCTAGTCCTTAGATTTTGGGTCTTTGTCCATTACTGGAACAGATGTTATTAATGGTATTTCCTCTCTAAAATCCTCTTTTAAGTGTGATAATGATGGTTTTTGTGAATATTTCCTAAAATGTTGTAGATCCACTGTTTTAACCAATAACCTCTCCCTTACCTCTGGAGTGTTTATCCATCGGTGGAAAGTTGCTTCCATCACACCAGTTTTTAAATCGGGTAGCAGGAATGATGTTTCAAATTATAGACCCATTTCTAAATTAACGGTCTGTTCTAAGCTCTGTGAGATAGTCATTTACGAGAAGTTGTCTTTTGTTTCCAAACGAATCCTGTCACCTCACCAGCATGGTTTTGTGTCCGGTCGTCCTACTAGCACTATTTTCTGAGTACTGCGTATCGGCTTTTAAACGTGGGTATCAGATTGACTCTATCTACACAGATTTCTCGAAGGCACTTGATAAAGTGTCTCATTCTATTTTGCGGTATAAACTTAAGTGTTGTCTTGGCTTTCATTCTGTTTTTCTGTTTTTTTTTTTTAAATCTTATCCCTCGAATAGAATTCTATTTGTGGAAATTGAACATCACAAATCGGAGTCATTTGTCGCCACCTTGGGAGTACCGCAGGGTAGTATGCTTGGTCCTCTTTTTCGGAAAATCACCTATGTGTCTGATATTGTATACTTGCAATGGGATTTGAACAATCTTGTTGACTGGAGTTGTCCACATGACGTTTTCAAAAACTCTAATACGGTTCTTTCAAATTTTTCCATCTCAAATCACCAGCTTACCAAAGTTAATGATTTCGTGGATTTGGGTGTTGCTTTTGACTCGGCTTTTTCTTTTGTGAACCATGTGTGCTATTTACTTCCAAAGGCGTTTAGCAACTTAGCGTTTTTACGTAGATATGGGAAAGATTTTAAAGATCCGTTTACCCGAAAACCTCTTTTTAATGCACTTGTTCGTTCGAAATTAGAGTATGTTTCAGTAATTTGGAACCCAATTTACAGTTCTCACGCTTGTAGGATTGAACGTGTTCAACGAAAATTTATTCGCTTTAATTATTCGGCTTAATTTAGCCGCTTAATTTCTCGGAACCTCTTCCTTCATATGGTGCTGGGTGGAAACTAATTAATTTGAAATCTGTGGAAGAGAGGAGAATTGTGCAGTCGCTTATGTTTGTCTATGATTTAATTAATGGATATATAGACTGCCCTAACTTGCTTGAACTGATAAACTTTAATGTTCCCCACAGAGTATTGCGTTTTAAATTGCCATTTTACTTGCAACCAGTCAAAGCGAATTATTTTTATCTGGCTCCGGTTTTTCGAACTCTTTCGGAATTCAACTGTATCTCAGGAAGATTGAATATTGAGTTCTAGGCTTCTAGGTCCTTATTAACCGACTTCCAAAAAGGAGGAGGTTATCAGTT
>NW_023481399.1:0-1983 GCF_013731165.1 Rhagoletis pomonella | reverse complement strand
ATCGGCGAGCTTTATGTTGTTGTACGGTGCTGCGACCGTGGCATCGAGGCTTTTCAAAGGTGTTTGTTGCCGGTAGTTCCGTACGGCCACCGCGTGCAATGTAATTGTCGCGGAATTTCCGTGCTTTCCGCGTAGCTTCATAAAACACCCTCTTTGATTTCCGACTGCCGTTAAACAGAGCTTCAGCTCTTGCGCAAGGTCTAGTGCGATAATGGACGTTGCGGCACACGGGTTTATTAACGCTCTTACCAGGTGCAAGCGGCCTCCTGCTTCTACCCTCACTATGGCTGTAGGCGCAACTGCGGTAAGTTGTTGTAGCGGATTCATAGGGGCCTGCACTTGCCCAGACCGAAAACCATTTCTTGCTGGGAGGTGGAATGCATGAGATTCCACTCTCCCGTTGTGACGCTGACGCCGTGGGCGGTGGTTGAAACGTCGAGTTTGAGTGCGGTACCAATTGTTTCGCGGTTGGAAAGTTCTCGTTTCCAATCCGCTTACCTCTCTTGGCTCATACCTCAAGAGCTGCCCGTAATACTGGGGTTCCAGTTCCACTTCCTCAGCCGAATCCAGATGGAGTGCGTTTGACTCCATTCCGGTTGATTCTTCTGGGCGGAAAGCGCTAGTTTCCGCTCCAGTTTCTGACATATCCCCCTCCTCTAGATCTGGGCGGAAAGCATTAGTTTCCGCTCCAGCGACTGGCCTTTCTTCCTCCTCCAGGTCTGGGCGGAAAGCATTCGATTCCGCTCCGACCTCAGACGCATCTAGTGAAAGCGCATCATCACTGTCATTGTTGATTATTGGCCTCCTTGATCGTCGCTGACGTCTTGATCCATCGCTCACGTTGTCAATATGGAGCATGGTGTGGTGTTCTTCGTTACAGCGTCGACATCTCCCTGGGTTAGTGCAGTGTGCTGCACGATGTATCCCCGACAAACAATTCGTGCAATAGCGATGGATCAGAACGTCACGCAGGCGTTCTTCTGGTCTTTTGGCACGAAATATTGGGCATACTCTTAAGGGATGCTTGTTGCTGCATAATCTGCACGTCAGCGGGTAATTATTTGCCTCAGCTTGTTTGCGTACATTAGTGAAGCGAGTCATCTTCTGAAATAATCTTGTATGTAGCGCACCGACAAAAAATGATCGATTTTGGAATGGCGAGCAATATGGGAAACAAACTAAAGGTTTTTCCAACTTTTCGTAATTTCGCTAACTTTGACTAAAAGTGCACAGTGTTGTGACCCCTTAATGATTGATAGATGGTTTGACCGTGCATACAAGCCTTTATGGTTGACGGGTTGGTACAACAGGGTTGCAAGAGGTATCTGGGTTTCTTCCCTGACATGGAGATTGCACGAAAACGTGTGCCGAAAACAAATTAATACGTAGAAATTGTCATATTCTTCATCACTCTCTGTGCTCGCATTAAATGGCATCAATGAAAAACTTGTGCAATTGATGCATTAAATTGCATCAAGGAAAAAAACTTACGCAATTGAAAAAATAGATAATAATAAATAATTATGTATTATTTATTACTACTCACCCCCTCTATATGAAAAAAGGCACACATAATTTCCATTACTGCAATCACTAACTGCACACACCCACTATTATGCAGATCTGCACAAAATTTGCGCAGACCTGCTACAGAAAATGCCAAGTGCACTCTCGGTGTTATTACCGAAAGAACTCTCCACAGTATCGAATTGTTTAATACATCGATATCGATAATACACCTCTACTTCCGTCAATGGCCGGCTGTCATTCACAAACCACATTACACATACCTATTCGTGTTTACTACAAGTTCGGTTGTGCGGTGCCGGTGAAATATTTTGAATCAATCGAAAAAAAAAAAACATAACAAGCGGCGCGAGATTAACCCGTTGGTGTTGTGAGAAAATAAATGCAGAAAAGAAATTGGGGAACGAAATGGCTAACTCCAGGTGAATAATTGTGTAAGTAAAGCGAACGTACAAA
>NW_023481398.1:0-1983 GCF_013731165.1 Rhagoletis pomonella | reverse complement strand
GTTGTTCGGAGGTGAAGCCGTTCTTCGGCTGCGGCATGTGCAACAACACCGAATCCCCTTCCTGTAGCTCCTCTCGGCTCGATGCGTTACTGGACATTGCCTCCAGCTTATCTCCGGTGGAGCACCATCTCACATGGTCGTGCTTCTGCCGGCCACTGGTGGTGACCAGAAAAAGTCTCTTCTCATTGGCACCCTTTTCGCCAGATCTATGCCGCATCCTCTGTCCATGACACCGAGGCTCCTGCCTTCGTGGCTCGCCATGACCACTTCCTTGTTGCGACCTCTTCTTCACTGAGCTAGCGGAACCGTCACGCTTTTCCTGTATCGGTGAACCGCTTCCTTCTCCTGACGAAACCACTTCGTCTCCATCACTGCCAAACTCCGCCCAACTAACCGCTTCCGTTTCTGGTGGAATCTTCGACACTTCCTCTAAGACTAACCGTCTGCTGCAGCACTGGCTGTCGTAACCAACCCTAAGTGGCACTTTCCTGTGACGATCTGTCAGGATCATTCTCTGGAGGTCAATCTTCATGCCTTGGCCAAGTAAGAAATCCACGCCGATGATGACTTCATCCACAATGTCTGCCACTATAAACTTAGTGTACGAGGCCCAATCGTCGATTATTACCTCGCATGGTACTTCTCCTAATACTTGGGTGCATTCACCAGTTGCAGTCTGCAGCTTTGCTACAGGTAGAGGCTTCACATAAAAAGTGGCCAAATCCGGTCGAATAATGGAATGTGTCGCTCCAGTATCCACTGTCAGTACTCTCTCTTGCCCATTCACACATCCACCAATAGTGAGGTTGCTCGCATTCCGGCCAATTTGTGAGACGGAGATTATGGGCCCTTCAACTTCTGGAGCCAGCACGCGGCCCTTCCTGCTGGCTCGTTTCAGTTTAACGACTGATTGGAGTTGGCTTCGTCTCCTTCAGCCCTGCGTTTGCGTCCTGCTGAATTGTTGAGCCCACTGGAACTTGCGCTGCAATCGCGGGCGAAGTGGCCTGGCTTTCCACATTTAAAACATTTGCCAGAGCCATGCTTTTTTCTCGCCCAGCAGTTGGATAATCTTCTTCAGCATTTCATTTGTCTCGTCCGGTGTTTCCACTTCCACGCGATGTGCTCTGTAGGCTGGTCTACTTAGGAGCGCCGCCGTTTCACGCGTCTGAGCATACGAGACGGTTTCAGCAAATGTTGCCTTTGGATTCGCGTACGTCTCTCGCTTGGTATACATGTCCCGCATTCCGTTCATGAACCTCTGGATTTTTACTCTTTCAAGGTGCTCACCAGATGCGTCTCCAATTGCCAAATGAGCCAACCTTTCGATCTCGGAAGCGAATTCCTGTAAAGTCTCATTGGATTTCTGGCAGCGATTCTCCAGCTCCATCTGGTAAATCTGTCTCCTGTGCTCGCTACCATAACGTCTTTCCACTGCACCCATTAACGCATCATAACTGTTCCTTTCACAATCAGGAATAGTCTGCAAGATTTCCGCTGCAGGTCCTTTTAATGCAACGAATAATGCAGCGGATTTATCCTCCATGCTCCAGTGATTTGCTGTAGCTGTCTTCTCAAACTGGAGCTTAAAGACTTGGAAAGGAATCGTGCCGTCAAAGGATGGGGTTTTTACCTTGGGAGCGTTCGTCGAAGTAGCTGGCCGATTCAACTGCAAACCCCGGAAACGATCTTCAAGCTCATCCACCTTAGCTTCGACTTTCTCCTGTTTTTCCCTAATAAGCGCTTCAATTTTATCTTGTCGTTCCTCGATTTTATCCTGTCTCTCTCTCAGTTCCGCGTTATTTTTGAATAAATTCTCTTGTAGCTGAGTAATCTTTTCATCTAGCTGCGATGATATGCGTGTTTCCTGCACTTGCAGCTGGGATGAAATCTGTGAGGACATCTTTGACATACGTGTATTCTGTGCTTGCATCTGTGACGACAGCTGTGATGACATCTGTGACATGGCAGCCAATAACGTGTTCA
>NW_023481397.1:0-1983 GCF_013731165.1 Rhagoletis pomonella | reverse complement strand
GGGCGGAGCCGAACATTAAATACCCGGCGCAAGTATTAAATATATGTTTTCCACCTTTCCGAAAGCTACCGCTACATGATAAGCCGGGGTGTATACATTTTAAGTAAATTAGCGTCCTTAAATTTCGAAATATTGAAATTTCAAGCCTATCTGAAATTTACCGTTATATGAAAAGCGGCCTAAATTTTAGTCCGATTTCAACAATTTTCAACGGTTTGCTTTTATGTGGTAAGCACAATAACCATACCGAGCTTGGTACAAATTGCTAGAACGGTTAGCGAGATACATATATGTGATCACAAGTGGGCGGTGCTACGCCCATTTTCCAAAATTTTGTCATAAACGTATTTCTTGGTAAAGAATTGTTGCAATCATCAATTTTGAATAAATTAGCTTCAATATATACTGATTTATCGAAGATTTCGTATTTCTCGAAATTACCGTTATATGGGATGTGGGCGTGGTTATTGTCCGATTTTAGAAATTTTCGGCCAATTGGTATGCTGTACCAGGACCAACAACTGTGCCAAGTTTGGAAGAAATTGGTGTAGCGGTTACCAAGATATACGCATGTAACCATAAGTGGGCGTGGCTACGCCCATTTGCCAAAATTTTGTAATATTCTTATTTTTCGTCTAAAACTCATTGCAAATATCAATTTTGAGTGAATTATCTTCAGTAGTTACTAAAATATCGCAGTTTTCGTTTTTCTGAAAATTACCGTTATATGGGAGGTAGGCGTGGTTATTGTCCGATTTTTAAAATTTTCAGCCATTTGGTATGCTGTGCGAAGGCCAATAACTGTGCTAAGTTTGGAAGAAATTGGTGCAGCGGTTACCAAGATATATACATGTAACCATAAGTGGGCGTGGCTACGCCCATTTTCCAAAAATTTATAATATTCATGTTTTCCGTCTGAAACTCATTGTAAGTATCAATTTTGAGTGAATTATCTTCAGTAGTTACTAAAATATCGCAGTTTTCGTATTTCTTAAAATTACCGTTATATGGGAGGTAGGCGTCGTTATTATCCGATTTCGCCCATTTTCAATACCATCCGTCCCACGCCCAAAAGAAGTTCACGTACCAAGTTTCGTTAAGATATCTCAATTTTTACTCGAGTTATCGTGTGCACAGACGGACGGACGGACGGACGGACAGACAGTCACCGCTTAATCGATTTCTCTTTTCATTCTGATCATTTATGTATACATTTGTCTATATCTATCTCGATTCGTTTTGCCTGTTACAAACAACCGTTATGTGAACAAAGTTATAATACCCTTGTGCACAAGTGCGCTCGGGTATAAAAATGAGCGTGTGTAAGGAAAAATAAAAAAATACATTTCACTGGTTGACGTTTTTAAGTATATTTGAAGTTTATTCTTATTTATTTATTTTCTTTAGTTAAAATTTGAAAAAACGTGTATGTTGTTTTCTGTTTTTGTTTTATGAGTTGCAGTGTTGTTGGAGGGACTTTTCGGCATAAGGGTCATAGGAACAGCACTTGGCTTCAAACGTGCCTTTCCTGTACCTCCCGGTGTATTTGTGGAATCTACTTCTTTAAAATGTTTAACGCACAGCAAGGCATTTCACTGCAGCTCTGCCCACAGCTGCTTTCGCAACGTTCCTTACGCGAAGGACATTGAGGCACGTTAAAAAATTAGTGGTATCTGCCTTATATTTAACACCACATAAAACACAACGCTTCAGGTGTTGCATTTTTAACACTTATACTAAGTATAAACCGCACAACACTACAAAAATTCAAATGCAAATTAAAATTTGTTATTAACGAACATTCAAAAAAAAACAACGATATGACATTCAAAGCGTAACGAAATATAGGAAATAAAATAAAATCAAGTTGAAGTTTAAAGGTTTGGTTCTCATGAGAGCAACGTCATTTTGGCTTCTACCTGTATTTATGTGCCTTGGATTAGCGGTACCGCGATTGGCGCAATCTCTATTTCTTTCAATCGT
>NW_023481396.1:0-1984 GCF_013731165.1 Rhagoletis pomonella | reverse complement strand
GTACTCATATGTAATTAGAATTTTTGTATAGTAGAACTCAACTGATTCTTGTAAAATTGTCTTAAATATTATTCTATATTATATATGGAACACACTAAAAGCTCGTTTTCATATAAAATTTCCCACCAGTGACAGAGGAATTTCGGATTTATTTTTTTTTTAATAAAGCAATAATTTTTGTTCTGGTTTTTGCTTTATTTGTATTCGTGGTTCTTCGTTTTAATATAAAGACATCAAGTTTACACAGAAACGTGAAACAAATTCGCAGAGTTTCCGTAAAATATGTCTGCTCCAAAAAGCAGGATCTTTTTTTTGTCCCACCCGTGACAGAAGAAATGACTCGGATTTTTTTCATATAAAAGTAAGCTGGAATTTTTTTCGTATATTGTGTAATAACTCGTACAATATTCGATTAGGTGTAGCTTTCTTAAAATGTAGAATTGTTGAGTACTTTATACTTAAATTTAAACAAGAAATAAGATTTTTTCTGTTCAAATGTCGCACCCGGGACGGTGGAATGGGCGATATATGAAATAGGGATGTGCAGTAAATCAAATGAAAGAAAAAGCTGATTAATGGAAACATGATTATTTAATTCATCAAAGAATAATAATTTTTGATTAAGCAAAGTTAATAATTTATAGATTATTTATATGTTATTAATCAGAATCGGCCGCTGTGGTGTAGTGGTAAGCAGTGCGCGCTTCCACTCCACAATGCCTGGGTTCAAACCCTGGTCAAAGCAACATCGCAAAAATATAGAAAAAAGGTTTTTTCTTAACAGCGGTCGTCCCTCGGCAGGCAATGGCAAACCTCCGAGTGTATTTCTGCCATGAAAAATAGCTTCTCATAAAAATACAATCGCCGTTCGAAGTCGGCGTAAAACTGTAGGTCCCTCCGCTTTGTGGGACAACATCAAGGCGCACAGCACAAATCGGAGGAGAAGCTCGGCCAAACACTAACATATGTGTAAGCGCCAATCTATTATTATTATTATTATTAATCCGAATCGAATTAATTTTATTAATCAGAAAACGGTTTGATTATAAAGCTGAATAAATGCTGATATATATTGTTTTATTTAAAAATAAGATAAAAGTTATAAGTGGCAGATATTTCGAAAAATAAATATGAACAAATAAAATTCAAAATTGAAATACATATGATTGAAAAATAAAAATGTATATGTACATACATACACCCATGCATAAGTACCTATGTATGTCTGTACATATTAACAAAGCGCATGCGTGCATATGTATGCAAATGCACATAATCTTAAATAATTAACCACTTCTAATCACTAAACAAAAATCTACAAACATCAAAACGAAATACTTCTGCACATACATACAAATACTACAACTTACAACTAGAAACATACAGACGTCACGTTTACTTTTCCCCGAACTCCCGCTTCTATCGAGCAAGAAATTCGTTCATAAAAGCAAAAACTTCCATTCACAAACTCGCGCGCACCTCGCACACTTGCCCCGCTACAAACATGAGCCGTCCACAAGTTGATTTTCGTCGCGGCGTTGACAAAATCTAAAAATCTAAAATTTTGTCAACCACCGCGCCGATCGGAAAAGTCGCAACAGTGTACAAAATCCCCCTTCCCTTTGCTCACTTCAGTTGTCTAAACAAAATATTTTTTCTGCGCGTTACAGAAAACGGGCAACAATGCCGACAAGTGCGCAGAATCCCTTCACTTTCGTTTCCCTCGCCTTGTCCAGAATTGTTCCTCTTCTTCAACTATTTCACAATGCGCAGAAAAGCCAAAAAATCAATTTTGATCACAAATTAATATTTTATTTCATTTTATAAATATATAAAAAACCACCACATCCAGCCGGGCCCGAACCCATGCCGTATCAGCAAAGCATCATCATCGCTTCGCCTTTACCAACTATGCCACAGCACAACTTGAATGCTTGGCATCTTACAAGCTAGATGTACCCTTCAAAATGCAAGTATGAATTCA
>NW_023481395.1:0-1984 GCF_013731165.1 Rhagoletis pomonella | reverse complement strand
GAAAGGGATCTCAGCTATTTTTATTTTTTGCTTTCGTGAAATATATTTCAAAACTATGAATAATACCTAATAACTTTTCCGAATTCCACGGAAAAATTGTTAATATTTTTCAATAGATTATATTACTCACTATCGACTTTTCTGCCGTTTTTTACTTTTTTGACAAACACGGTCAACTTCAACTGCAGCTTGCACTTTAGTTTGATATATAGCTCAATTCTGTGGCTGCTACAGATCGGCCTAACTAAGTCGTATGACTGAGCAATTATATATAGATACTAAAGGCCTGGACTACAAAACATAGCGACATGTAACACATCGTGCAAGTGCCAGTTTACATCATGTCGCTTACACATGTTTGAAAGTGATAGATATATGAAGACACTGCCGAATCAATTCTAATCAAATCATTCATCAAATTTATGCATGTCGACAAAAGGAACACATTCGACATATTCAGCATTATTATTTACATTTTATATACGGGAAGTAATTTTCCGAATTTTGCAAGCTTCTACTATCGTAAAATTTATTAAACAACTAGAGCACCTGACGTCGTTCGGGGTAATTAAATCAAAATATAAAACAGCAATACAAATATTCAGATCAGCATAAATTAGAGGAGAATAACTATTTTCTTTTCTTTAAGATTTATCGTACTTTAACTAACATACATATATTGATCACCACTTTCTGTACTAAAAATCTTGTTCGATTATTAATATTAGCTGGATTAAGGTAACGATAGAATTTTTAAATTAAAATTAGTCCACTATGGTACATTCCGTTTAGCTTCATATTCGCCCAGCTGTTTTAGGGCCGGTTACTCAATGTCTGGTTAACACTAATCTGCGGTTAAACATCGTTATCGACCTCTTTGACTCCATGCATACAACAGAGAGTCGGTAACAACGATAACTATGTTTAACCGGAGATTAGTGTTAACCAAACATTGAGTAACCGGCCCTTAGTATAGCTGAATTTTCCTGTAGAATGCTTATTTCAGAAAAAGTTTTATTAATTATACATGCACATGTTTCGTTTAACAGCATCGCAAAATCAATAGAATAATTTCATCTTTCCATTTCAAGATGGTCTAAAGACTGTAAAGTTTCAAAAAACACAGTTTTAAATATCCGAGTGCTCTAATAGTTACATACATATTTATCCCCCTTTTACAAACACATGTATATATACTTTATTCTAAACACCTCCCATACATATGTCTGCATACCAAATTTCAGGTTCGTGTGACTTATGGTTCCCAATTTAATAATAACAGGATGGCGCTTTGACATATGTTAGTGTTTGGCCGAGCTTCTCCTCCGACTTGTGGCGTGCGCCTTGATGTTGTCACACAAAGCGGAGGGACCTTCAGTTTTACGCCGACTCCGAACGGCGATTTATTTTTATGAGAAGCTGTTTTCATTTCAGAAACACACTCAGAGGTGTGCCATTGCCTGCCGAGGGACGACCGCTTTTGAGAAAAAACCTTTTTCTATATTTTTTTTGGTCGATGTTGCTTTGACCAAGGCTTTAACCCAGGTGCTGATGAGTGAAAGCGCGCACTGCTTACCACTATACCACAGCGGCCGACTGGTTCCCAATTTATGGCTGGTTAAAAATTCCACGCCTATGGGATTTGACACGCCCAATTTTATTAACACATTAATATATATCTTACTATAAACACCTAGCAAAGATATGTCTGCAATCAATTTCATGTGACGTATGATTTTTAAGTTATAGCTGATAAAAACTTCCACGCTTATGGGATGTGCCACGCCTCCTTTTAAAAACTCACTTATATGTATATATCATTTTATAAGCATGCAGGTATAGATGCATACCAAATTTCAAGCTCGTGGGGCTTATGGCTCCGAAGTTATAGCTGATAAAAAATCCACGCCTGTGGGATGTGCCACGCCCCCTTTTAGAAACTCATTTATTTTCAGCCTACTATAAGCACCTACCATAACTAAGC
>NW_023481394.1:1763-1984 GCF_013731165.1 Rhagoletis pomonella | reverse complement strand
CATCAATCAAAAATTAATGCATTAAATTTAATGCAGTTTTCACCAATGTATTGCTAGAGGTCTAACTTAAAATGTAGAGAAAAAAATTTAGAGTTGCCGCTTTTTTGAAAATTTCAACTTAAGTAAATTGATAAGATAAAGTAAATATTGCAATATGGCTGTCAAAAGAAAGACCCTATACTGGAAAGTCAACGTACAAACTTGCAAAGCTGTTCCAGAAA
>NW_023481394.1:0-1663 GCF_013731165.1 Rhagoletis pomonella | reverse complement strand
ATCATGCCATCATTCCAAAATATGTATGTACAGTGACTCAAACAACTATCACATGTTGATTTTTTTAAACTAACGGCTCTATACTATATAAGTGACAAATTCTTTTCAAAGTTTTATTACGGAAAAATATATGAAAAAGTTTAAATTTGTCAGTAAAAAAATTTTTGTCGCCGATACAGAATTGGGCTATAAAGCAATGTTTTTCAAGTTAAAATTGTTTTACCTTTTTTGTATAAATATATGTACTAGCTTTTGCCCGCAGCTCTGCTCGCGTTAAGTTTGGTTTAACGTTGTGATTTAAAATAAAACGAAAAAAGCCAACAAATATACTCACACACTCACTAAAAAACTCTCACACTTATCACAGGATTTTATTTAATTTTTCAATTAAATTTCCAAACTGGTGGCAACCTTCGTAAAGTCTATCTCGTTTTAATACCCATTTTAAAATGTTTCGTTTAACCTCTGAATTCATTTTAGGTTTTTGAACAGATGGCAACCCTCTTAACCCTGTTTTGATAACCCTACTGGCAGTTGATGAGAAGATAGCCATACGACTGTGTGACGTATCATGGTTTCCTAGCCTTAATTTTATGGTAATCAAAATTTTATGAAAATTGTTTCCAAAGAAATTGAAACTTCGAATATTTATTTATTACTTAAATGCATTTATTTAGAAACTAGCAAATACCCGATGTGCTTCACTGCGCCTTAAAAGTATTTTTGTGTTGTTTGACACCCGTATTGTAATATTTCATATATTTTATCAATTTAATTAAAAACAATTTTTCAAACAGGTGGCAACCCTCCTCAAAAATATTTTCGGCAGTCAACTTTACCAAACCTATTCAATTTGATACCCATATTTCAATATGAAATTTATCTTATTAGTTAAATTAAATTAAAATTTTCCACGATATGGCAACCTCCCAAAAATATTTTCGGTTATAAGCTTTTTTAAACCTGATTTATTTTGGAACGAATTTCCGTCATCCCTTGTCAAGTTTGGTTTGCAGACAAACCGGTTTCGGCGATGTGCCATCTTCAGTGTCATTTTTCGTTCTGTCTGGTTCGAGATTTGTCCCTAATTTATGTTCATTTATCTTAGGTAATGTGATTTTCGTCGATGATTAATTACTAGATATGCCATGGTGCCCATTTTTTGAAGCAGGTAATAGGTTCATCTTCGCTGTTTCGATATTAACATCCATTATGTTGTCGCTGTAGGTAGGTAAAAGTCAGTGATTTTTGCCCTGGTGGTGCTTTTTGGTGTGTTCGGAGTGTCCATGCCTGTTGTTTTGTTGTCATTTTTCTTTTTTTCGTAAATCAATTTTAACGGAATTTTAAACGGTTAAAAAATGTTATCGTATATGGACATATGTATATACATATGTATTTAAATATGTGACCTTTATTCAATATGAGTAAATACAAATTCTATTTGAAAAGAACCATTTTGGAAAACAAATAATAAAGGAGGTGCCTACCCAAAACGAATATTTCCCAGGAATCTAGTAGCTTAAATAAAATACCTGGTTGTAGATGCAGCATGTTTTAAACCTCTAGATACGTGTTTCAAAGTTTGTTAGCTCCTCTTTATTCATTGATATAGTGGAAAAAAATTCCAAAAGCATCTGCTAAGCAATTTTTAAATGCCTTGATT
>NW_023481393.1:0-1984 GCF_013731165.1 Rhagoletis pomonella | reverse complement strand
TTAAGGTATTTCGTCTGAAATAAGTATATGTATATTGCATTTCTGTATATATGATTCGCACCCATTTTGAAATTGCCACCTACTATACTGTAAAGCTTCTAGGACATTCACTATAGAACCGGGTCATTGTTGCCGCCAGGGAGTGAAGAGGAAAAAATTTATTTCGCTTTGCGAATAACCGTGCTATGAAATGCCGCACAACTGGAGAATTTCAAGAACGGATATAACACTTTCCTTAGGTTATTTAAAGCGGCAAATGACCACCAAACCTTAATCTTAGCAGACAAATGTGCCAATGAAAATCGTAAACGTGAATTGTTGGTGAAAATGTTGGACCAAAAAGTTTCAATAAAATATATAAAAATTTTGGGCGGGACGAAGTTCGCCGGGTCTGCTAGTATTATATATTATAAATTTATTTTGACAGTATCCGTTGTTTCTGATTGGCGCAAAAAAATCTTGCCCTAGTGACGAATTCGCCCCTTGATATGGTCGTTGCTCAAAGCTATTTATATTCTAAATTGCATTAAAATTGGAAAACAGGAATCTATAAGCATATCCAGGTAAAAAGCTACCTAAGTACCGAATTTTAAGCAAATCGGACCATAAATACGGTTTCTTCGAATAGATCGGTCCCTGGTCCACTTCTCGAAAAAAATGGATCATATATGCTAAAAAGCTACCTACGTACCGAATGTTAAGCAAATCGGACCATAATAAGATTGTTTCGAATAGATCGGTCCCTGGTCCACTTCTCGGAAAAAATGGATCATATATGCTAAAAAGCTACTTACGTACCAAATTTTAAGCAAATCGGACCATAATAAGATTGTTTCGAATAGATCGGTCCCTGGTCCACTTCTCGGAAAAAATGGATCATATATGCTAATATATGCTAAAAAGCTACCTACGTACCGAATTTTAAGCAAATTGGACCGTAAATACGAATAGATCGGTCCCTGGTCCACTTCTCGGAAAAAATGGATCATATATGCTAAAAAGCTACTTACGTACCAAATTTATGCAAATCGGACCATAAATGCGACTTTTTCGAATAGATCGGTCGCTGGTCCACTTCTCGGAAAAAATGGATCATATATGCTAATATATGCTAAAAAGCTACCTGCGTACTGAATTTTAAGCAAATCGGACCGTAAATACGATTTTTTCGAATAGATCAGTCCCTGGACCACTTCCCGGAAAAAATGGATCGTATATGCTAATACTTCTTCTTCTTTATTGGCGCAGTAACCGCCTAAGCGATTTTGGCCGAGTCCAAAACATAACGCCAGTCATTTCTCTTCTGTGCTCACTGACGCCAATTGGAAATGCCAAGTGAAGCCAAGTCCTTCTCCACCTGCTCTTTCCAACGCAGAGGAGGCCTCCCTCTTCCTCTGTTACCAGTATCGCGGCCCGCGTTGAATATTTTCAGAGCAGGAGCTTTTCTGTCCATTCGCACGATATGGCGGAGCCGCTGAATTTTAATTCGCTGCACTATGTCTATATCGTTGTAAAGCTCATAGAGCTCATCGTTAAATCGTCTGCGATATTCGCCATCACCAACGCCTAAAGGCCCGTAAATCTTTCGCAGAATCTTTCTCTCGAAAACTACAAGAGCCGCCTCATCAGATGCTTTCATTGTCCATGCCTCCGCGCCATACACCAGCACAGGCATGATGAGTGACTTATAGAGTGTGATCTTTGTACGACGAGAGAGGACTTTACTTCTCAATTGCCTACTCAGCCCAAAGTAGCACTTGTTGGCAAGAGTGATTCTCCGTTGGATTTCAAGGCTGATATTATTATTGGTGTTAATGCTGGCTCCCAAATAAACGAAGTCGTCTACTTTTTCAAACTTGTAACTGTCAACAGTGACGTGGGTGCCGCGTATGCTCTGACTGTTTGTGTGACGACAGGAGATACTTCGTTTTGTCCTTGTTCACCACCAGACCCATTCGCTTTGCTTCTCTATCCAATCCCGAGA
>NW_023481392.1:0-1984 GCF_013731165.1 Rhagoletis pomonella | reverse complement strand
TGATGCGCCTAAAAGATGCAGCGATTTCTGTTCTCAAGTTACATACCTGATGACAATACGAATGGAAATTATAATAGAGGTTTTAGTTTTTTAAACTATAATTTTATTATAATCTCTACTTTCAGCGGTATAGTGGTACAGCACATACATACATACATGGCGCAGCGTGGTAACGCGAAATAAAAGTCTTTCTTAATAATGAACAAACCGCTTATCCAAATTAAACAAGTTTGGTATCAACTGAAAGAGGACTAAAATAGCTTTAAAACTGAAATATTTAAACGAGGAAAGCAAGCATAAAGCCAGCTATAGAAAAATATTTAAATAAAAAATGTTTTTTAATTACCATAGAAAAAACCTTGGGTCAGGTATATGCATTTCTTTTGTATAAAATTATAATAAAAATATAAATAGAACAGGTAGCCTTCGATCTTTATTTTTGGTTAAAAGCTATTTAAGTCCTCTTTTATTTGGTACTTTTTTTAATTTAATTTGGATAAGCGGTTTGTTTACTACCCGGAAGGACTTTTATTTCGACCTTAAAAAATATCTGGCCAAGTTTAACTGTTGGAAAAAAATAACTCCTATTTACGGTCCCTGCAAATAAGTCAAGCTTTCCGTTTAGACAAGTAAAAATTTAATAAATATAATACCGGGCGCTAGTAAGAGAAATTCTGGAAATTAGCTTCAACTGTGTTTAACATGGCCAAACTGTTAAGTTTTAGGCACCTCTGTTAAGGATTACATTATTTGGTTTCCTCACAAAGGGAGTTAGTGAAATACAGAGATACGATAAAAGGCACGTATAATGCCCATGCATGCATCTTAAAAGTGTACATACTTCTACTATCCCGCAGGCGAAAAATTCAGTTAGTACGATGTATTTCTTCTGAATACTGTTAAGGTGATGTGGATAATGCTGCATAGTAGTGTGTCATGGGATGGTAAAGGTAAACGGAATATAATTGTCTATAATTAACATACCGAAGTCAGTGGCGGATACAGACTTTTGGTTGGAGAGGCCGACTGGGGTCAACTTGTCAAATAAGTGATTTTTTTAAACAGCGTAATTTTCGGGGTTTCCATATTAGCGATTTTAAAATTTGAACAAACAAAGTATTTTATAAAGCATATGGGGCGAAATTCCTCAACTGTCCAGGTAAAAATTTGTATGTCAGCTATTTACGGTCCCTGCAAATAAGTCAAGCTTTCCGTTGAGACAAGTAAAAATTTAAAACAAAAGATCTGATTTTGAGATATGAGTAGACCACTTGCAAACAGCGTTATATGATTTTATAATAGTAAGCCATACATTTAAAAAAAATGCCTACAACAACAAATAAAATCCAAATTGTATCTTTTTTCTTTATCATCTAAAAATTTGGATAAATAAGAGCCTAATAACATTAAAAAACAAAATCGCAGTATGCTAGTTTTGGCAAATTTTATATATAAAAATTAATATAGCGAGTTTTGAAACAATAACTTTTACATAGCTAGCTTTTTTAGCTTTTCGCGTTCTCTCTTCCATGAAGATTGGTCTGCTTCTTTTTTACGACGTCTGCCACTAGGCACCGAAACAACCACGTTTTCTTGCAGTTTTCTAAGTTCATCAGAAGATGGATACTTTTGAACTTGTATAAATACGTACAATAAATATTATAACGACTTTTGCCAGAGTAGCTAACATTTGATGCTATTTTGTTTTTCAGAATATATAAGGATTTTGCACTGTATTGTTAGTGGACATGAAATTACTTTAAATACTGGCATGTTAACCACCAAAAACTAAAAATCGGAAAAATTGTACATAGAGCACTTTGCAAGTAAAATTTTTCCCAAAAAAAAAATTCAACAAAAACTTATAGGTGCCATCAAAAAACACGGAATGAGTTATAAGAGGTCAATAATTTTGGATTCTCAATCATAAGTGTGACGTGAGATACGAACTTTAATAAAACATGTGATTCTTTTTAAAAAGTGG
>NW_023481391.1:0-1985 GCF_013731165.1 Rhagoletis pomonella | reverse complement strand
AATAGATCAGACCAGCCTACAAGTGTACCAAAAATATATTCTACAAACTGATCGCAACAAAAACCAAAAAACATTAATCTCGGAAGGCCTGCCGATATATTGAACATCGTTTATTTTACCAATAAAACAGCAACACTAGTACAAGATGAAGGACTTACAAACATATGAAGTAGAAACACGGAGAGCATACATGCATCACACTGAAACACTACAGTAAACAAAAACACAAATTAGCAAAACAGATGGAGCAGCTTAAATTTCTATTACGATGCAAACAATACGGGCTAATGCCAAATTATCTGACAAACTCGATCAAAAATCTAAAAATTAATACAACTTCAGAGAAAATAAGGAAACAGGTGGAACATTCAAAACGACTATTTCTCACAAGAATATTAAACATCGAGATAACACAAACAAATATAAACATTAAAATAACAAAAGATCTATTATTGCATGCACAACAACAACTAAAAGTCACTTTAAGTAGCTCAGAATTCGACGCGTTCATCAGCAAGCAGAACGCCCAAAGCCAAAAAACTGCGAAGGAAAAAGAATCAATACTCACATCACGAACAGTTGCGGAAGCTGGGAATACAAAAGAACAACAATTGGTTCGTGAACAAAACGAACGTCAAATTTCCCGAAGAGGTAAGGTGGCTACTATCGCTGGGAAAGAAGTTCACATTACCAACAACAAGGACAAGTTTCTCACCAATACTCATTATAGCAGAAATGGAACAAATAATCATGGGGATAAAAAACGAAAAAGAGAAAGAAACAGCGAGAAATAAGTTGAGCAACAGAATTCTACTGTTCAAACGGAATATTAAACACAACTCTTCCGAAAAATTCATTTTAGCTGCATTTAACAAAACAAAGGCGTTTCTGAGATCCCACAAAAACATTGTTATAACAGATGCTGACAAGGGCAATAAGACAGTAGCAATGTACGAATCGGAATACATTGAAAAGATAAACAAATTACTAGAAGACAAAAACACATACAAAACTTCAAGAACAGACCCAACGAGCACTCGGCACAGAAAAAACAATAAAATTGTTGATGAGCTCTACAAAGCCAAACACATAAACAAAAGGGAAAAGCAGCTTCTCACCAGCACCGCAGCTGCAGCGCCAAGGCTATATGGCCTGCCGAAAATTCACAAACCGCAAGTTCCTTTACGCCCCATTGCTTCGTCAGTCATGGTCCCCTGTTACAAGTTATCCAAATATGTCGGAGAAATACTCAAGCCATTGATTTCAGAGAGATACAATGTGAAGAATGCAACAAAACAACGTTGTTTATGAAATAAAATGTAAGGGCAAAGAGAACGAAAACTGAGGTAAAGTGTACATAGGGACAACAAAACGCGCATTAGGTGTTCGCATAGCCGAACATCAAACAGATATAAGGAAACAAAAACACAGCACAGCCCTATCACAGCACATATTAAACAGCGGCCACACAGCTGCTTTCACTAATACTAGGATTATTGACAAGGAAAAGAGGGAAATGGCGAGATACACTTTGGAAAGCTTAAGAATATTAGAAGAACGGGAGAATACGATCAACAAAAAAGAAGATACGGACAACATCGCGGCCGCCTGCATGTTATGCATATCAAAATAAACAATTTAGTAATGACAAGACTACCATAGAGAGTGGTACTTATTATGTGTATATGTATTAATGTTAAGTTTTAAAGCAAATGTTTAATATTATTGTGAGTATATGTTCTTTGCATTAGTCCATGATTGTTGTCTTTGTTTTTACAAACACATGTATGCCAACATGTATTATTCATTGTAACATCTTTTGTTTTTTCCTTGTATTTCTTTGTTGGATTTAATAAACATAGTCGCCCCTGATGATGCTGGAAATTTCAGCGAAACGTTGGGCAACGAAGGTGGAATAAGTGTTTTATTTGCACCATTAAATAATAGATCAGACCAGCCTACAAGTGTACCAAAAATATATTCTA
>NW_023481390.1:0-1985 GCF_013731165.1 Rhagoletis pomonella | reverse complement strand
ATTTACGCTATTAGCTTATTTCGTATGGAAGACTTGCCCAACATAATCTATATATATAAAAATGGTGTGAAAAATGTATAGTAATTCATCAATTGAGAACGGTTGGGCCGATTTGGCAAATTTTTTTTTTCAGTTGTTCGTAATTGCCAGGAGAAGGTTTTTACGAAAGAAAATTTTGGGAAAACCCTCCGGTGGACCAGGGACCGATCTATTCGAAAAAATCGTATTTATGGTCCGATTTTCTTAAAATTTGGTACCTAGGTAGCGTTTTGCCTAGATTAGCATATAGGATGCTTTTTTTCCGGGAAGTGGACCAGGGACCGATCTATTCGAAAAAATCGTATTTATCGTCCGATTTGCTTAAAATTTGGTGCGTAGTTAGCTTTTTGCCTAGATTAGGATAAAAGGTTCTTTTTTTCCAGGTAGTTTCACTTCTTCTTATCCGCCATGTTAGCTATCTGACAGAAAACGTGTTTCGTATTTTTTGTTGTAAATTAAAAAATAATTAAGAAAAAGTCCAGCTTTTGACGTTGGAAAAATAAAGCAAAGGAAAGCCAAACATATAAGTAGAGAATTTGTCTAATATTTTTAAATCATTTTCTTCATAACTGCTGCTTCCGTGGTTATTGCAACACACGGAATAGATGTAATAATGCAGCTATAGGAGCCACCTCATACCACAGAATTTATCGGCCGCCTATTTAAATAGTAGGGCTCGCTTGAAATATGTACATGAAGATGTATGGAGGTGCGCACACTACACCAACTTAAGCGCTCCGACCAATTAGTTGTGGTGCAATGGAAAGACTAGCAAGCCCAACTAAGTCGGCGGCCGACAAAGTCCGTGGTGTGCGATGGATCTAAAACATTTTAAACAGTCACAGTGATTAGCAGTGGCAAGAATGTATGTATTAAATACGTATATGTATATTAAAAATTAAGTGATCAGTTATCTATATATATAAAAATGGTGTGAAAAATGTATAGTAATTCATCAATTGAGAACGGTTGGGCCGATTTGACAACATTTTTTTTTAGTTGTTCGCAATTGCCAGGAGAAGGTTTTTACGAAAGAAAGTTTTGGGAAAACCTTCCGGGAAAGTCTGGAAATTGGAAAAATCGAAAATTGATTTTTTTTATGGAATTTTTTTTGCAATTCCTTCGGAATGGCTTTCGAATGGAAAAATAGAAAATTCTAAGTGGAAAACTCGGATAAATCCGGAAGAACGCGAAAAATTTTAATTTTTTCGACGGAATTTTGCATTTTATCGCATGATTTGAGGATTTTGGACGATGTAAAGGTGGAAAACTCGTTGTGAAGCTTGGGAAATTTCGAATAATTGTGAAATTCATAGTGAGCATGAATCAATTGGGAACCATTTTCTCCCATTTTTCATAACTGATTCGAATGGTTGCTGTTTTTTTGAAAAGGTGTTTAGTAGGAGGAGTAAAAAACTGTATTTGGTACGTAGGTAGTCTTTTTCCTAGATTAGTATATAGGATCCATTTTTTCCGTTAAGTTGGCCAGGGACCGATCTATTCGAAAAAAAGTCTTATTTATGATCCGATTTGCTTGAAATTTGGCACGTAGGTAGCTTATTGCTAAGATTAACATATTGGATACTCTTTTTCTGATAGTTGGACCAGGGACCGATCTATTCCAAAAAATCTTATTTATGATCCGATTTGCTGGAAATTCGATACCTCTATTATACATATGCGTACAATAGCATTGAGTCATTGTTTTACAGCTCGAAAGGAGTTCGAAGGCGCCGGAAACATGCGGGTATTGGCTATTTAACAATACTTATTACACAGGCCAACAACAATAGGAAAAAAAATTATGCAGCAAATGTTAACGCTCTTTTTGACGTAAGCATAAAGTTTCCATCAGCTCCAGATTATAAGAAAAACGAAGTCAAAGTGTCAAAAAATCGGGTTTTTTGCAATATTTGAGAACCTCTAGCAAAGAAACAAAGGGTGGT
>NW_023481389.1:0-1985 GCF_013731165.1 Rhagoletis pomonella | reverse complement strand
CATGTACATGTATGGCATTGGTATTGGTGTGACTTTTGAATTGATTTTTTCGCTCTATTTTAAACTAATTTGAAATTTTAAAAATTGCCTGCACATCAGCATCAAAATACCTTTCTAATGATATATAATTGTTTATACCTTAGAAGTACAGTTTAGCCGTAAAAGGGGTGTAAAGGAAACATGATTGCCTATTTATATAATTGATATTGTACTATAATTTAGTTGTAGTCTCAATATTTGTAAATAAATAAATAAATGCTTTGCACTACAGAATATTCAACGTGAAATGCGTTGAAAGACACCTTCAAAAAGCTAAATTTCTTTTAGAAATTTTAACAATAATTATTAACAATTTTTATTGAGCTCGAGGCCGTTTTTATATGAAAAACCATTGTGGACAAGCAACAATAATTTTTTATTTTTTGAAAAAATGGCAGAGGTGAATAGCTATTAAGTTATTTCATATAAAACCGGCCTCGAGCTCAATAAAAATTGTTGAATATAATTGTTCTAAGGCCATAAAATAACAAAAACAAATAACTTAAGGACGAGCACACCTAAAAGTTATGCATTCTAAAAATAGAATTATTAACAAAAACCAACAACCACATGATCAAGTGTGAAATGCAGCGGAATAGCTGCGCTTGATTGTGTTGGCTTAACAAATATGAAAAAGTGGAAAAAAGCAACAATAATTCACAAGGCGAACTTAGTACAGTGCGTAGGCAACTGGTTGAGTCAGTGGGATCGTCGGTTCGAATCCTACTGAAAGAAATCTGATGAGAAAATGTGGTGATTTCCGAAATAGCTATCACTTCTACCCTTTTTTCATAAAATAAAAATTACTGCTGCTTGTCCACAATGGTTTTTCATATAAAAACGGCATCGAGCTCAATAAAAATTGTTGAATGTAATTGTTATAAGGCCATAAAATAACAAAAGCAATAATCATTAACGTTTAATTTCGATTCATACTCAGAAATAACCAAAGCAAAATTTAAACTTCAGAAACCATCTACCCGTACATATGTATATATGTAGTCCTCGCTTCGAATCACAAGCCTCCAGGTTTAAAAACTGGTTCATAGGCATGTAATCTTTACGAGCAGTTAAGGCGCCAAAATACGGTATTCGGGACATTAAGAGAAATACAGAACATTTGGGGTCTCGTATAAATAAATAAACTTCTAGGATTATTGACGAAAAAAGAGGCTGTCCCGTATAATACAGGACGGATGGTCACCGTAATTATCGTACACAGTGGCGTAGCCAGGATTTCGCGAAGGGGGCATGAAACAAAACTTCAGCGATAGCTTAAAGGTGAGCCCCTCAATGGCTAGAGGCGTGGCCTGTGTGCAATTTTTCTTACCGTTATATATTTCTTGTATATGTGCGAAGAGCAATCGGTTTTATAAAGGTTTTGTAAGATTCTACTCGTAGACTGTGCTTTTTAAAAGGGTTTTATAATGCTCTTAATAAATAACATATATTCTAAAAGAGGTTTATAAGGCTCTGCGTGTAGACATATTTGTATAGGACTCTTTTTTTACCCTGTTTTCTTTTCCATTGCATGATTAGTACAAATTCTCTACAAATTTAAGCTTTTAGATCTCTATAAGTTTTCTTCATGCAGAATCAGCAACAAGTAAGGTTGCCAACATTTTCTAAGAAATGTATAGTACTTTTTCAAAAAAAGCTGAAAAAATATAGAGCCTTTAAGTATATATAATATTTCATTTAAAAGAAAAAGAAAAAAATCTTTCTAAGTACACATCTTTTTTCTTTCTTATGCATTTCTCTATAAAAAAATATGTCACCTGGACTACGGAGAGGAATCTATGGGTATAAATCAAGTTTTCGAGAAAACAGCTGTTAAAGATAACAAGTCGTGTGCGTGCGTCGCGTTTGTATTTGCGCTTCTACCTCTTCTTTTTATTATTACAACGCTTTTATCAACTTGCAATGTTGTGTTCCAGAAACTTTCA
>NW_023481388.1:302-1986 GCF_013731165.1 Rhagoletis pomonella | reverse complement strand
GACTTCCCTATAAGTGGAGACTATCCGTACGAGCTTTGTCCAATCAACTCTGCTTATATTCCAGTAATATCTTCCGATGAAGTTTTACACTCTTTAAAAACCTTAAAAGCGTCATTTAGGCCTGGACCTGATCATATTCCGACCTGTTTTCTTAAAAACTGCGCTGAGAACATCTGCGAGCCTTTAACAACTCTATTCAATTTGTCACTTAAACATGGCGTTTTTCCGTCAGCCTGGAAGGAGTCTTTCATAATACCACTTCACAAAAACGGCAGCAGGTCGTCTATAGAAAACTATCGAGGCATAGCGAAACTCTCCGCTATCCCCAAATTATTCGAAGCAATTATTGTTAACCAGCTGACATATTCTATATCTTCTTCAATTACACAATCTCAACACGGGTTTTCTAAAGGAAAATCTACTATTACTAATTTATTGGAGTTTACAACTCATGTCTCAAACGGTTTTAGAGAAAATGCTCATACCGACGTAATTTACACCGATTTCAGTAAAGCTTTTGACAAAGTATGTCACTCGTTACTCATCCGTAAACTCGACCTAATCGGCTTTCAGCCCAGTCTCCTTCAATGGATCTCATCTTACCTCTCTGATAGAACACAAAGAGTTATTGTTAATAATTGTTCTTCCAACATCATTAAAGTTTCTTCAGGAGTTCCTCAGGGAAGCCACCTTGGTCCGATTCTGTTCCTGATATTCATTAATGATATTTCTTCTATAATAAAACATTCAAAAATTTTAATGTATGCCGATGATGTGAAACTTTTTAAAACATTGTCCTCTATCGAAGAAAGGTCTTTGTTACAAGCGGATCTGAACAACGTGGTAAGTTGGTGTAATACAAACTATATGCCACTAAACCTTCAAAAATGTAAAGTTATGTGTTTCTCTCGGAGGGCTGTACAACCAGCTGTTTATTCAATATCAAATTATAATCTGGAGCAGGTATCCAATTTTGTCGATCTTGGTATCACAATGGATTCCAAACTCAATTTCAACCATCATATTAATGTTACAGTCAATAAAGCCAAAGGCGTTTTTGCATTTGTAAGGCGATGGTCAAAAGAGTTTAAAGATCCTTATGTTACAAAAGCTCTTTTTACCAGTTTAGTTAGACCTATACTAGAATACGGATCTATTGTTTGGAATCCCCGCTACCAAGTTCATTCAGAAAGGATTGAATCAATTCAAAAACAATTCTTGCTTTTTGCATTGCGTAATTTTAACTGGGATTCAGATTACAATCTCCCCCCTTACACAAGTCGTCTAAAGCTCATAAATTTGCCTACACTCGCAAGTCGTAGAGAAATGCTGGGTATAATATTTATCGTAAAATTAATGACAGGCTTGATTAATAGCCCGGCCCTCCTGGCTGAGGTAAATTTTAATGTTCCTTCTCGAGTGTCAAGACACTTTCGACCTCTATTTTTAAAGCCATGCAAAACTAATTTTGAACTAAACGAATCATTCCGTGGTTTATGTCAAGATTTTAACTGTCATTCCAGCACGTTTGACGTATCGGACTCGATTTTTACTATAAAGAAAACTATTATTTCCACTCTCAATAATTGAAATACTATCTTTAGCATATCCAATCAGCTGATGAATTTGATTCTGTTGCTGAATAGTTTTAGATCTCGACACTTAACAAACTCCTGTTTCCACT
>NW_023481388.1:0-202 GCF_013731165.1 Rhagoletis pomonella | reverse complement strand
CCCGGCACAAAAAAAAAAAAAAAAAAAAAAAAAAAAAAAAAAAAAAGTTTCCGTACGTCATGCGGACTGCGCCCCTCGTGTCGGTTGGGCGGGAATGGAGGGTAAAAAGCCGTTGGGATTAATTAATTAATTAAATTAATTTAGTTGGCGCGAACGTCGGGGTCTCCTTTTTTGTGGATTGGGCAGAGCACACTTAAATTCC
>NW_023481387.1:0-1986 GCF_013731165.1 Rhagoletis pomonella | reverse complement strand
TTGCTTAGTCTCAAGAGCTCCCCAGACCGCCCCCGGTCCACCCGTGGCCAGAAAGACTTTGTCACCATGCACTCCAATACCAAGTAGGTATCGAAACAATGATTCGAGTAAAAAAAGTAGTTTTTATCGAAACAAAAGTATCGGAACATCCCTAAATGTAACTTAAAAATAACTCTGCGCGATGTGTTCACATGTGACTTATTGAACGTGGCAAAGAAACTGATTCGTCCTACGTCCATAAGTCACATATGAGTCATAAAATAAAATAACAAAAACAAGTTAAGGCAATATACAGGGTGTCCCAGAAGTAACGTGCCAAACTTTCCCCTAACATAAAATAATGTCAGAAGCAAGTAATTATGTACCTTTGTACTATTTAGCATGTCATTTGACGGTAACAAGAGCAAATTCAACTTAAATCTATTAAATACATTCTAGCGTGTCTCAGTCCTTTACCCACCAAAGCAGCTATAACTTTTTTTTTCTGTTCAAAACAGTAAGTGTGGCAGCTTTCTGAAATCGTTATTAAATGAGCATGATTTATGTAATGTAAAGTTATAGCTCAGTACATTTTTTTTTCACCCGAGATAGTCAAAGTTGGGGAAGAAAATATCAAAAAGTTAAAAATCCAGAAATAGTCCTAATTTTATGATTGTTCCTTAATATATTTTAACTACATTGCATTTGAGTATGGAGAGGCAACTATCTGGAAGTAGGCAAACCAATAGGCGATTGAGTTACATACATAGGTTTGGCTAGAAATCAAATAATAACTTCATTTCATCTTATTAATTTTCCGATATACATATAATTTATTTATTCATTTTCCGGTAACACAAGCTTATATGAATTCGCGCTTCTAGCATCCATAGGACCGGGTTGTAATGGAAGTAATTGTATGTTTAACAAATAAATGAAAATGTTTATAATGCAATCAATAGATCCTTACGAATTCGCCATTACCAAGGCACTACCTTACGCAGTTTTGTTTCCAAAATGCATTTATTTAAGTTGAAAGAAGACAAATTCCTTTGTTCGGCATTTATTCTTACTCACTTTCTATCTTTCAAGGCGAATTCATATATTCTTATCACGAATTCGTATATTCATGTGGCAACAAGAGTATAAAATATAAAATTACCTTATAAATTAAAAGCATAAGTATAACATGTATGCGTAGTCCAATTCACGAAATCCTTTCATCGATCTGAGTAAAAACTAAGTGCATAAACTCTATTTCGCGTTAATTAAAATCATGAAATGGTGTTCATTCATTCAGTTTCTACTCAAACGCATGAAATGATTTCATGAATTGATTTACACATAATGGTAGCAAACGACAGACTGAATTACAACAAACACATCCTTTTGACATAATGCAAGCCGAAAACGTAGGATCAAATCAATCCGCAATCAAGTTGGACGTTTTGCCCACAAACATTGCAATTTTGCGAGCAGTCTCATTATAAAATCTCATTTTTAGAATTTCATAGTTTCGACTTACATTTAATACAAGGAGATAGCGAGAGCACAAAACTACTCTAGAAAATTACACGCACAATGACAAACATGAACAAATGTACAACACACACATAATTTTTGACAATCAGTACAGTTCGCATTTATATCAACGAGCAGCTTATTAGATTTGTTTTCGTTTGTACTACATATGTGCATATATACATGTAACAAACATATGTACAAACATATGTTCATTCATGAAAACCTTGCTGTCCATAAGTACATACATATGCCCATCAGTACATCAACGAAGCTCGTTTGCTTCATCATAAATATATCCATACAAATATATGTACATATGTACGAATGGATGTAGTTACGCGAAGCACGCTTGCATCATTTATACATATATTGCTTCGTAGCGGCATGCTGAAATGCGCAATGAGTTCGTTCATACATACATATATATGTATACATATACATATATATGTATACATACATACGTGCATTCAAACATACATATAT
>NW_023481386.1:0-1986 GCF_013731165.1 Rhagoletis pomonella | reverse complement strand
TATTATAACATTATGAAATTTATTAAGGGCAAGAGTCTACCGGATATCCGATCGGGTATCCGAATCCGGCTCCTATTTTTTACACGATATCCGGAATCCGGTTATCCGGCAAAATCTCCATCCGGCACATCCCTACTAAGTATATTACTTACCGGAATTCGGACTAGAGTCTATAACAAGGGCTATATCTATCAATATTTTTTTGTAAAGGATGGGTTCACGTGAAACAAAATATACATGAGTTGTTTGAAGAAAATTTATTCATTTACTAGCAGACCCGGCGAACGTCGTCCCGTCCAAAATTAGATTTTTGATTTAACCATTTTGATCCAACATTTTCTCCAACAGTCCACGCTTACGATTTCCATTAGCACATTCATCGGTGGTCGTTTGCCGCCTTAAATAACCTGACGAAGGTGTTATGTCCATGAAGAAGTCCTCTGGCGGCAACAATGATCCGGATCTATACTGAATCTGCCCTAGAAACTTTATAGCTCGTGGCAATTTCAAAATGGATGCGTATCCTTGTTCAACAGAAATACAATATACATACATAGACTGAGATGAAGTACCTTAAAAACCAGTTTCACGAAAGCAATTTAAGTGAAAAAATTATGTTTCTATCAGGTTCTATATTAAATTCAATTAAAAAAATATATTTCGACAGGTGGTGATTTGAGATTTGCCACTGCACAACTTAACCCTGGTGTGTCGGAATGAAGCTTTAACGCATAATAATATTGGCAAATCACATCCATTGGGCCAATCGTAACACACGAGAGTTCGATATACTCAATGGTGCAACAGGTCAATTTAGACTGACATTCTCGGCACCTTTTCTCACGTATCGATTTTAGTAATAACTCGACCTCAGCATCACCTCACCGCTCTTTTTTTGCAATTGGACTGTCTCAACCGTGTCCAGTACAGGTTTTGAATATCCGCCAAATCGGATCATAAAAAAAAAGATTTTTTAGTAATAACTCAACTCCAGCGCCAACTGGCGTGTTCAATTGTCAAACTAAACTATCCAGAGACCCACTCAAACACACACACATAACTTTGTTGAAATCCCTCCAGCCATTCAGGATTTCACTAACAAACATACCTATGTATGTACACATTCAAAGATAAGGCAAAGGCAGTACGTTTGTACTTTGCAATTCCCTCTTTTTAAAGAGCCCATTTTTCTCCATGAGTATGTGATTGATTCCACATATCTCCAAACCAAGTTCCAGTACTCTACCATGAACATTTCCAGAGATATCTATATACATAAAAATGACCGCGATGCCTGACCAAACGGCTGAACCGATTTCAACTATGTAAAAAGTACTATTTTGGACCCCCGTGTGGAAGGTTTTTCGAATAAAAAAAATCAAAACTTTGCCAAAATATTAAGAAAGCTAAGACGTCACGATTTTACAATTTCATAGAGTTTTCCGTGTACAATGATAATCGACCATCCCTATTTCTAAGGAAAAACAAAGTTGTTGTTTTTATTAAATTCTTAGCATTTTTATCATATTTACTCACGTTCTAAACCTTCCCTAAACTTCCACAAATAATTCAAGACCAAAACTAGTAAAAATCGGTCCAGCCGTTCTCGAGTTTTAGCGAGACTAACGAACAGCAATTCATTTTTATATATATATATAGATTGATAAAATATGCTCAAATTGGCGACTTTCTACTCTAATAATAGCTCGGCACCTTTTAAGAAAAGACGCTTTTAGAGATCTTAAACTCAATTGGGCTATCTCAGCAGCAGCTCCAATTATTTGTTCCCGCCAATGCTCTTCGTTTTGAATTGTTTTTCAATACATTTTTATCCTTAAGACAGCCCCAGCCTCGTCCAATCCATCGGCGAGGATAAGTTTCTTCTAAATGAGCTCTTACTTCACGCCCGTAGTGAGCAGGGCACCCGTCATTTTGCAGTCATAGTCTTCGCCGCAGGTTTAAGGGTACATCTTCTAAAAGAGTTGG
>NW_023481385.1:0-1986 GCF_013731165.1 Rhagoletis pomonella | reverse complement strand
CTTACTCATGAACAGCCATTTTGACTCGAAACCTGGCAGTCCAGGTAGGTAAATCGAGATTGAGTGTGGGGGCGATGAATATGAGTCTGCTTATTTGAAAAATTTATACATAGGTGCTGGCGATGATGGCACTATGGTTGTTATATTGCTCGAGACTCTGCGCGTGCTCGCCACCACTCGTCAAACTTTCACACATCCAATTGTATTTCTATTCAATGGCGCCGAAGAGAATCCTTTGCAGGCCTCACACGGTTTTGTTACTCAACACGAATGGGCTAAAAATTGCAAGTAGGTGTGGGGATTTGCGGATCTTATGAAAATTGTATTTGACAATATATACTATATACATTCTTTTGCATTATTAAATATTAGAGCGGTCATTAACTTGGATTCAGCAGGTAGCGGTGGTCGCGAACTTCTTTTTCAATCCGGACCCAATCACTCATGGTTAATGAAAGTAAGTGGCTGTTTGTAGTAGCAAGAAATTCATGAACGTGTCATTTCGTTATGGGCTTTGGTGTAACTTACATACCTATATACATACATAATTCCCAAACCTCGCGCTCACTCACTCACTCACTCGCTCGCTCGTTCGCTTACCTAGAAACCCAATCGTCCTTCCAAAGTCTTCTTCTGATGTCCTAATACACATTACCCATTCGCTTACATGTTCATGCATGTTATCGTTATAGCATAATTGTAAATCTTTTCGTCTTTGGTAAAAGGAATGCCCCTTCGCATTTTTCCATCGTTTATTTTCCTAAGAGTTAAGACCAAATGTTTGAATAGATTAGATAAAGTTAAATTATTTTCAACTATTTGAGAGTGTGAATTGATTGTACATGCGATTTGTTCATACGAGTACTCAATTGAATGACAATTAATTAGATTTTGATTTGATCGTAAACACCTATTAGGGCTGTATATAATGGTCTATATCTCAAAAGATATCCGAAAGGTCCCAGCCATGCTTTTGACTAGATTCTGTAAAACTGACGGATAAAGGAACACATTATATATTTACATAAGGGTGCATCACTCTGTATACGAAAAAACGGGTATATACTATTTTCCCATATGCATAAAAATAGTTAAAAAAAATTTAGCAAAGATATTTTTTTAAGATATTTTCAAACTGATCTAGCTCACGTAAATCTTACTAATTTTCCGAAATATTGTAACTGAAGTCTTAAAATATAATAAATTGTGTAATTCCGATGGAAACCGCAACTTGTTTTGGTAAGGCACCCTAATATGCATACATATGTTTATTAGAAAGTTTGAAATCAACAAAATCCTTCCTCATTTGTACTCTCTTCCTCCTCCGCACTAGGTTTTGGAACGAGATACATTCAATAATTGCTTACAGTACTCTGGTAATGAAATTTGTTTATGAAATTTGTGGTAACCAGAGTAGATATCTACACGACTCTTATTAGCTCCGCAGCCTCTTCTATTAATGGTACCACTATTCATCTCCAAACCTTAGTAAGTTGTGAAAACTGACATTTTCGAACGCTTTACTTTAATTTACAGATCTACCGTAATACTGCTAAACGCTCATTTGCGACAACATTCGCAGAAGAAATATTCCAATCTGGCATTATACCTTCGGATTCAGACTTTAGAATTTTCAAAAATTTCGGACATATACCGGGTACGTACACACATAAGTATGACATAGTTACAAAAGGCATTAGTGAGAGTTTTAAGGATATATATGTAGATTGAAAAAAATTATGAATCAGTAAAAAGAAATTATTCCCCAAAAACTTGTATAGGCTTGGATATTGCACATTTTAAAAATGGCTATGTATACCACACGAAATTCGATAGGATTGATGTTATACCACGTGGAACGCTACAACGTACTGGCGATAATATATTGGCACTGGCGCGAGCTTTCAGCAATTCTACAGAATTAAAAGATCCAGAGGTAAGTGAAAAAGTAAACCTTCTTACAGTGAATAGATCTTAAGCCTTCAG
>NW_023481384.1:0-1986 GCF_013731165.1 Rhagoletis pomonella | reverse complement strand
AAATAAATTTAGTGAGAAAGTGGTAATTATTTTGACACTTTTTTTTTTAATGCCTCTTTTTCTGCAACTGCATTGCCTTTCTTAATTGTCCTTCATGATCTTGGCCTTTGTTTATGGAATCACTAAGTATAATGATTATTAAGCAACTCAAAAACTATACCAGCTTGATTACCGACGTATCCTTTTGAGAGGTAGCCGCACTCTTATGAGAGTAATAAGACCCAAACTTTTCAGGTCAAAATTTCAGAAGGTTGCGTCTGTATGGCCTTTTCAATTTTATAAATTATCATTATTTTTAAGTGGAAAAATAAAACTCAAAATTAATGATAATCTCTGCGCGAAGAAATAAAAATCATAAAATAATCATTATCTGTAATGCCAAAAATAAAAATCAAATAATAATTATTTCCGTTTGAGCGAAAAAATAAAACTCAATAATGATTCATAAAATAATGATTAAATGCTGCTTTAAATTATTTTACTCATAATGATTACCTTCCCTGCTTTTAAAATTTGAAATAAAATAGTTTAGTGAAAGTACCACATTTCACTGCTTTTGGACTGGTTCGGGACTAGATACTATCGGGCAGGTTCGTTTCTGGCGAAAAAGAACTAGTACTGAACCAGAAATTTTAGTTCGTGTTTTCCCTACAGGGTTATACCCGTCGTCGCACAAGTCGGTTGCGAAGTAAGACGAGCTGAAAAAGTTTTAAAAGTTTTTGCGCAAGTGCCCAACGAACTTCCCACATGTGTTTGGGCGCATGCCTGCTTGTGCTTTGCTTTTGCGTATTCTTTTTTTAGCGCATGCTGGTATGTGTGTGTATGTGCGCTGTGAATATTCTACCCATATGCAGAGAACGTATATTTATAGAGAAGGTCCGAGAACTGTGAATGCCACATTTTTCGAGCCAACAAAACTGGCGAAGCGCATTTTAAGAGCGACAAAAATTTGGAATACTTAACAGCGAAAGCAAAATACAAAGCAGAAAAGAAGAATGTTAACAGAGCTAAATCTTACGAGAGCATTTGGAATGTTAATTAAATATGAATATTGATGATTTTTGTGATATTTTGGGAAAATTTTCAAATAGAAATTAATAATTAATAGATTAAATTTTTTTCAATGATTTGTACAAGTAACATGAAATTAAATCGAAAGTAGTATATAACATTCCCGATTTTTGTGATATTTTATTAATAATTGCAAATAGAAAAGTCCCATGAGTTTGTGTTTTTTGTGAAAATATTTTTTGATAAAAAAATCCTTTTCCCCGGTGATTTCCACAAATACCGTGAAAATAAATCGAAAATGTTATATAGCAAGTCTGAATTAATTTTATCAATATTGAAAAAATTATGGAAATAATTCAGATTTAAAATCTTTTCGAGTGCAAGAAGTTACCATTGGATGGGTGGCAGCTTCGCTACTCATGTACATACATATTTGTCCCCCACATTGTCATTTACATATCTAATTAATTAATAAACCTAAATTTATAAAGCACATATTTGTAAACTGCATTTCATTGATATTACCTATTTCTGATACCAAATTTTTCATGCATCTAAAAAGACAAACAAATGAAAATGTAAGTATGTATGCATTTATAAATGTACAAAAGTACATACATATATACGATTGTTCTGCTTTCGTCTTCCCGCGCCCCTTCCATCAACACAAATTATTCTATTTCTGCGAATCGCCACCAGATTGGCACGTGCGCGAAACCATTAACCCTACGTTTGCGAAATATTTAGATTTTCGCATAACTTTGAATTTAATAAAGCAATACTTTTACATTTTGTATGGAGAATAATAATAATTAATTTAAAATTCTACATGTAACCATGTTCTCGACGATGCATGTGACTTTCATGAAGATTAAACATAAAAAGCGTTGTAAAATAGTGTGTTATTAACAGGTGGAACCAAAAAAACTATGTCCGCTAAAATGGGTTAAACACTGACTGGAATTGGCATTTTTT
>NW_023481383.1:0-1986 GCF_013731165.1 Rhagoletis pomonella | reverse complement strand
TTTATTTCGTCTTGGATGACATGCTGCTGTACTAGCTTAGCATGGTGCAATGTATAACAAAAGGAAAACATAATCAAATGTCTAAATAACAATACCTCATTCAAGAATCGGCCAAAAATGGTCGATTCCGATTCTTTTGGCCGATACTAGCCTCGGCATCGGCCGATTATTCGGTCGGCCTCTAATGGCTAATCTCTTTTTCTAATTACAGATTAGGGAGTTAAGCTCAAATGAGGATAATCTACTTAAATATATGTAAATCTAGTACAATACTATGCCGCAAAGATATTTTAAGTTCTCTAATAGTAACAATTCTTATTATAAATGAAACAAAACAAACAGAACGGATCATAAAATTAACCACATTTCTAACAGGATCATATCGTTGTTGCTGTATTTGCGTGCATAATCTGTATCCGGATCCCGATCATTGCCGAAGAAAACACAGGTACTAATTACCGTTCACCGGAATGTGAACAGTGCTGTCAAGTTCCTCATTTTATAAGCACAAGGAAAAGGAAAGGCGCCATGTCAACAGTAAAACAAAATGTAGGTAAAAATAAAACGCTCGAAAGCTTTTGAAATTAGATTTTTTTATTATTTAACCTTTTGCGAAACCCATTGCACTTAAAATCATAATCTAGTTAAAACACAATATTCAATGGAGATAATTGGAGATCGGTAGGCTATGTATGCACAACCCAACGTACAGAGGAGTATGTGGTGTTTTTCTGCTGTGGTAGTGGTAAGCAGTGCGTGCTTCCACTCCGCACCGCCTGGGTTCAAGCCCTAGTCAAAGCAAATAAAAATACAATCGACGTTTAGAGTCGGCGTAAAACTGTAGGTCCCTCCGCTTTGTGTGGCTACATCAAGGCGCACGCCAAAAATCGGAGGAGAAGCTCCGATCCAATGTATATTCCTATAGAGAAAATATTGGCCGACAAGGCCCGAAAATTTTACCAAAAATAAATTTCCAAAAGAGCCTTATTTGCAATGATTGAAAAGAATATAACATCAAAAGCAAATCACGAAGATGTGGGTTAAAATTATAGTAAACACTTCTTTCTTTCATATCTAGAAGTTTTTTTTTTTTAACATTGGTCCACAAAAAACATAATTACGAAAAAAACAAATGCAATTATTTACAGCGCAAAAACCAAAAACAAAAATTATCATAAAAAGGACTTGTTTTCTTTAACGTACCTCAAAGATAAACTATAAGTGGAAATAGCTCATTTATAGCGTTGGATTTTTTAGTTCACTTTAGAGATTAGTTCACTTCTAGTTCGTTCAGCTCAATGAACTAACTCTTCTGAATCATAGCTCGTTCATCTTATTAAACTATAGTTCACCTAATTGAGCTAGTTCGGTGGTAGGAGCTGAGTTGCAGAACAACAAAAATGTATGTTTTATAACACATATACATATATAATAGATTGAATTAATCTGTAAAGTAAAAAACCAATTTTTTCCACAAGTCTTCTATAACGACACAATTCAGATGTCTTCATTCATTCGGATTTCTCCAAAATCACAAAGGGATGCAAAATGGGAATTGCTGTCAGTGAAGTGTGCAGAAAATGCATGGGGACGGGAACAAGGGAGACCCTAGAACACATCCTATGCCATTGTCCTGTTGTATCAAAAACACGATTGAAATATCTCGGAACTCCAGAGTTTTATAATTTTGAAGACGTGACAACACTTGAACTTCAAGTACTTTTGAAATTCTCAAAAAGCGTTGGAATCATAGATGATGTATACTTCGAATATACTTAACTGAACCTCTATCTCCATCTGGCATCACTAGGGACCTATTGGTCTATGTGGGGCAGCCAGCGAGCCAGAATAACCTAACCTAACCTAATGAACGAACTAATTTACTAGTACAATTAAAAGCGCTGGCTCTTTCGCCCTTTAGTACAAAAGCTCCTCAAGCCTACTCAGTTATATAGCTCGAGAAACAATTTGGGTATTCAACCCCCG
>NW_023481382.1:0-1986 GCF_013731165.1 Rhagoletis pomonella | reverse complement strand
AAAAAAAAGAAAAGCTAAAAACGTATTTATAAGAACAAGCCTAGTAGGAATAAGTTTAAAAAAAAACACTGAGACTGCAATTTCGAAAGAAATCCATGGCCGATAATTTTATTAAAATTTCTTTGCATATTTTGTCAAGAACCGTTACGGTTATAACTAGAGCTCGGATTATTAAGTTAGAAATTAAGCCTAAAACTATGTACCACCACAACTATAAGCAAAGTATATATCAATTAATATACAGTCAGCTTCAAAAATATGCATGCCCTGACGTTTTGGCGATTTTATTTCTTTATATTTTTAATACAAAATTTTACTCTTTTTATGCAAAATTAAAAAAATTTAAAATTTTGATGCAGATTTTTTTGTCATTTCTTTCACTTTCCAGAGTTCTGTATGAAATTAAAAAATTGATTCTTGCGGTTTTTGTTGTTGAATGAATTATATTTTTATAACATAAATTTTAAAAAATTTGGGATGGAAAACATAAATAAATAAAATCGTCAAATTAAATTTTTTATACCCGAGCGCACCTTTTTGTTTGCATAACGGTTGTTTTTAACAGCCTAAAGGAATCGAGATAGATATAGACAAATGTATACACAAATGCTCAGACTGAATAGATAAGTCGATTAAGCCATGTCTGTCTATCCGTCTGTCCGCCCGTATACACGATAACTCGAGCAAAAATTTAGATACTTAAACGAAATTTGGTACGTAGGTTGCCCTTGATCCAAGGTTGGTATTAAAATGGGCGAAATCAGACTGTAACCACGCCCACTTCCCATATAACGGTATTTTAGAAAAATTAAAAAAAAACTAGTCGAGTCGAATGACACAGTGTGAAAGGCTAAGCCCTCAAGTTTAGCTATCAATATTGGGTGAGATAGCCTATCAAAATCCTAAGAAAAATTTGTGTAAATTTAATCCATTTAAAAACCTCTTTGAACCTTTGACTGGAACAAATTCATGTTGTTTGGGACATAACATATGCTTAACGGCAAAGTATATTTTCCCTTAATTATGCACTCAAACAGTTTAACCACTATAAGCTTGGAAATCGGCCTATAATTCTCAATATTATTTTTATTGCCGTTTTCAAAGATAGGCGACCACTGTGGTGTAGTGGTAAGCAGTGCGCGCTTACCAGGTTGAAGCCCTGGTTAAAGCAACATCGCAAAACAATGTAGGAAAACGGTTTTTTCTTAACATCGGTCATACCTCGGCAGGCAATGGCAAACCTTCGAGTGTACTTCTGTCAAGAAATGACCGACGCAACTGTCAAATATTATAGATTTCAAGATATCATAACAGCCAAACAATTTATTTAATTCGGCAAAATGACAACGCGAGTAATCAAAAGCAACCGTTTGAATACTACTCGGAAGTTCAAAATATTAAAAATAAATGAATTTCCAACAACAGTAGACTATGATGGAGATTCGAAGGCGCAATGTAACTGGCCGTAAGCGAGAGCTTAAAACTAATATTAAAGCTAACAAATATTAAGTCTAAAATTCTGGTAAGTTTATTTAGAAAACCAATTACCAATTAATTATGATTCAGATAAACTAGTAATATTGGATGGAGTAAGAAAATTATTATTATCCATAAAGCTCGAGAAAATAATACCTAAATTAAAGTAGCCTATGATGCATGAAGTTGGCTGTCATCAATTTTTTTCGTAAAGTGCTGATATGTTGTCAATATGTGCCTCATATATAACATCGTATCGCTCTCTCTACCTTGCACCATTCATAACATACGTCAGCCACTTGCGATAGCGATCCGAAAAGTGTCACTAACTCGTTTGAGAATAGCGCCACAGAGTTGCCCGGCGGAATATAGACACACACACGCTCCAAGTAATTTTACGTAAAATTGATCAAATAAGGAACTGACATCCGGTAGCATACAAATATAATATAATCTTATCTTTGAAATTTCAGATCCCTTTTAAATAAATTCTGACCTCAGAGAGAAAAA
>NW_023481381.1:0-1986 GCF_013731165.1 Rhagoletis pomonella | reverse complement strand
ATGAAAACAATCGCATACTCTTGGCGAAAAATTGCAGTTATTGGAAAAGGGGGCGTGGCACCTCCCATACAAATCGAAATTTTCACACTACCTATCCCTGGAAGTGTTCATGGTAGAGTACGCTAGTCCCCAATATCTGATAATTAAAAATACCGCACCATAAATTTATTTTGTACCGGTACTGCGAACGATTTTCTCTCATTTCGTGAGGATTGTCTATCTGCCAACTGTGAAGGTTATGTAAATTAAAATAACCATCACGTTTGCATGATGATTCATCATCCAACATTTCACGGCGAAATCTAACCCTCGACAGGTAATCTCTTTCTTGTAGAGCATGAACACGTTGAATGTGGTAGGAATGAAATCGATGGTCTTTTAAAGTTTTGTGAACTGTTGTTTTTGATATTCCCGTCCGTCTTTCCATCAATCTCACTGAAGTCGATGGACCTAGTTCCACTTTCGCTAACACAAATATTGATAAAAATATCAATTTTGAGTGAATTATCTTTAGTAGTTACTAAAATATCGCACTTTTCGTATTTCTGAAAATTACCGTTATATGGGAGGTAGGCGTGGTTATTGTCCGATTTCGCACATTTTCAATACCATCCGTCCTACGCCCAAACGAAGTCCACGTACCAAGTTTCGTTAAGATATCTAAAATTTCACTCGAGTTATCGTGTGCACAGACGGACGGACGGACGGACAGACAGTCACCGCTTAATCGATTTGTCTCTTCATTCTGATCATTTATGTATACATTTGTCTATATCTATCTCTATTCGTTTTGCCTGTTACAAACAACCGTTATGTGAACAAAGTTATAATACCCTTGTGCACAAGTGCGCTCGGGTATAAAAAAGCATTTTTCTAAGTATTGCACTGCATATCCGAAAACAACACGTGGTAAATATACGTGTAGCAAAATTCAGGTGGGTATATTTCAATAATAATAATAGATTGGCGCTTACACATACATATGTTAGTACTTCGCTGAGCTTCTCCTCCGATTTGTGCCGTGCGCCTTGATGTTGTGACACAAACTCGAGGGATCTACAGTTTTACGCCGACTCCGAACGGCGATTGTATTTTTATGACAAGCTGTTTTTCATGGCAGAAATACACTCGGAGGTTTGCCATTGCCTGCCGAGGGGCGATCGCTGTTAAAAAAAAAACTTTTTTTCTAAATTTTTTGCGATGTTGCTTTGACCAGGGCTTGAACCCAGGCGCTGCGGAGTGGAAGCGCGCACTGCTTACCACTACACCACAGCGGCCGCAATTATATATATTTTAATATAAATGGGAAATATGTATTTCAAGTCGAAGTCAAATGGGAATGCTGACCCTCTCTAACATTAGGAAGACACTAGTCTACGAAAAAAGTTGGGTGAAACACATTAAAAAAAAGAATGTTAGCATTACTTGGCCCAGCTCACCCAACCGTAATGAAAAGCCGGCATAGTGGAATGCCGCTCCAGACGAAGGGTGAACAGGGCTTCGCTTCATCCACTTGCTGATCTTTCGGTCTCAGTACACCCCACTGCAATGCAGCAAGGGACAGTCATCACTTGCCCCCTGAGACATGTGGGGTGACTGAGAACCCGATAGTCAGTTCTGGTTTGGATTCTCAGCCCACTCCATCGCGATAGTAGGGGCTCAGGAGCGCCAGCGCAGGCCTATGGAATGAGCTGGGTCCAAAAGAAAAATTTTATTATTTTTTTTCAAAGAAAAAAAAAAAAACAAAAAATATATTCGGCAGAAAAAAACTAAAAATCTATGTAAACTAAACCCCAATTAGCGGACTATTTTTCCCCAATTCCCATGCCGACATATCGGACCACTGACAAAAGCGGAAAAACAGTTAGCTACAAAAAAAATAGTGCGTTTAGCACTGCCTCACCGGGTGAATACAAAGCTCCGCCGCAACGCAGCAAGGGGCAGCAAACACATACCCCCTGGGACTTGCGGGATGGTGAAGCCTCA
>NW_023481380.1:0-1986 GCF_013731165.1 Rhagoletis pomonella | reverse complement strand
TTATGGGCCAAAAATAATAATGCTGAGTAGTTTATGTATTTTTCTTTCATGTTCATGTATTTTTATTTCATGCGAAATGCGAAGACGATAATCAACAGAAACAGTAAACGTCACTTCTTCAGTGTTACTTTTTTAAATGTTCCAAATATTCCGACCAACAACAACACTTACTGGACCAACAACAACACTTACTGGACCAACAACAACACTTACTGGACGTCCGGCGCGGAGAACAATTAACGAGATAATGAGAAACTGACGAAACGAGTTGCTTACTTTTAACAGCTTTTTCACAGAAAACTAGTTTTCGCATGTAAGCTCCCTTTTCGTAGACCAGGTCACATTTGTAAAAAATAGTCGGACTGGTACGTTATAGAAAAGGACTGTTACGTTACCTGTGCGATATACGTGTAGCGTGTAATTAGGTATTTAAAACGCTTTTAGTGTGTTTTATGCAATAAGTAGCATAAATTCAGGAGTCTTGCGATGTGACAAGTAATTCAAAGAAATTAAGAACATGATAATTATGAATACACATTGCAAAGTTTCTGATGCTGTGCAGCCGTATGTCGTTTCCGAAGTCATTTTCTGCGTAGAACTCGAACTCGATCTTAGAATTGCGCCAAGTTGTTGAGTTTTTCGCGTTTAATTTCACGAAAAACGGCTTTAATGGGTTATTTTGTTTGCTCTATGCTATTCAGTAATATTCTTACCCTTCAAATGTTAGATTCGAGGACTCGGCATTTTGTAGAATAATAGTAGTACTAGAAAAATAGCCGAAATAATTCCAATAGATTTTTTATTATTTAATCGGAAAATCTTCTTTCCGCTTCTTATTTCGCTTCTCTTGACTTTGTCCCTTTTTGAAATAATATAATTCTCGCGTTTTTTTATTTTTCTACGTAATTCTTATCTTCTTAGTTTATATAAGTTAGAAAAAATAACCGTTTTAACTATGGGACAATAACACGTTGAATAGCTTCCAATGTTGCTTGTAAAATGAGCCCTATCTTTAACTAAATAGGAAAAAAGGTTACCTAAAAATTAAATTAGTTCAAAATACTGTTACGTTACAAATAGCTTTCCACCGAAAACATATTTGTACTGAAGAGTATGTGGAACTATTTTATTTTACTGTGAAATAAGGCCGAAAATGCTCGAAGAAAACTGTATTTTTCCTTTTTTTAGTTTGGTGGATTCCGCGCCAAAAAACTTTTTAATATTTTAGACTGTTACATTACATTAAAAAATACTGCCGACTTGATTTTCATATAGAAAACTAATCGCTGATTTGTTTGTCGAATACTTTTTTTTATTTACTTCAAAATAATACAAGGCAAGCGAAGAGAGGAAAGTATAATGCAAAAAAGTGGTGGACCTTAAATATAAACTACCCTTTAGTTTCATGTTTTGCTTTTTTAATTTTCGTTTATTTAAAGGTGTCTCAAGAATAAGTGAATTTTCATGTTTTAGAGAAGGAGATTCGCGTTAATATTGATGTTGTTCGATACCTTAGAATATGTATGACCCAGATATAATCCAAAATCTGCGAAACCTGAGGAAAAAAATTTTCCCCTTGGTTTCGTTTTCGGCGATTTGTGCCATATACAAAATATTAACTTAAGAAATGCTTCTTTTAACGAAGAAATAATAAATTAGTACTTCAATTGATTCCTGAATCAATTTTTGCGAGTCCTTTTTGATCTTCGAAAAAACAATTTGGCATTTACAAGAACTTATTAGCGAACAGACTAATTTATAAAAGACTGGTGCAAATTTGTGCAATTATTAGATATAACGTATGGGATATTCCATGGGTAAGTCAACCTTAAAGTTCAATTACACTGGTCGACGGCCAAAATTTACCAGAGACGCCGTTATGAAATTCGTATGTAAAATCACCCCCTGATTCCGAAAATCAAGGTTATTTTTAATTTTATGGTACCGTTTTTGAGATATTTGCAATTTACCGTTTTTGCAAAAAAA
>NW_023481379.1:0-1986 GCF_013731165.1 Rhagoletis pomonella | reverse complement strand
GGCCGGCTCAGGCTTAGGTTAGTTTGTAAGCGGTAGCTTAAAAATAAATTAGTCTTAAACTCACTCGCGAGCTAAAGGCACATAGTGCCGCCTAATAAAGTTTGAAATAAAACATAAACTTAAGTCTCGCGTTTTATTTGACGCCCGAAGTAAGGGACCGCGCGACAAAGTGACGCGGACAAATGAAAAAAATATAATAATAAAGAAAACATACTATTGGAACAGGCCCCTTAGTAGCGAGAAAAATTTTTATCCTCGCAAAAAGGACGGACCGTATAGTCCAGCCTACCAATAGCGAACAATTAGAAGAAATCATAAAATATAAAGCAAAAAGTTATAAACAGTTAGCAGTTAAGGAAAATCGTCAAAAAATATAAAGCAAACAGTTATAAACAGTTAAGACATACAGTGACTTTAAAGAGATATAAAATTAATAAATAAAGCAATCGTCTTTACCCCCATCATCTTTACAACAAAAAAAGAGAAAGCAAAAAATAGTAACACAAAAAAGTTATAAACAATTATAAACAGTTAAGCTCTAAGTGACTTTGGTAAAAAAAAGGAAAAAAATAAAAAGTTATATTAATAAATAAAAGCAATCATCTTTACCCCCATCATCTTTACAACAAAAAATATAAAGCGAAAAATAGCAACACAAAAAAAGTTATAAACAATTATAAACAGTAAAGCTCTAAGTGACTTTGGTAAAAAAAAGGGAAAAAAATAATAATTAAATTAAATAAATAAAAGCAATCATCTTACGCCCATCATCTTTACAACAAAAAATAGAGAGCAAAAAATAGTAACAAACAGTTAAGCTCTAAGTGACTTTGGTAACAATATAAAATAAATAAATAAAAGCAATCATCTTTACCCTCATCATCTTTGCCCGTCATCTTTACACCCATCTTTATCTCCATTGTAGAAAACCAGTAAGGAATGATGCAGATCCCGAAGGAATTATTGTAAGTTAAAACTATTCCTTTCCCTCAAACTTCTTCTGTGCAATGGCTTAGTCGAGGTGCTCGAATACTCTCAAGCAGAAATCGTTACCATCGAGAATGGCATCGGAAAGGGGCAAACAGGTATCTACAGAATCCTCCATTACATCAACGTAACCGAATATTCCTGCATCCTGGAAGACATAAATAGCCACTTCATAAGAAATATTCCACCTTCCCATCCTCTACACCCATTCATTGCAGAAGAAATAAACGTAACTAATGTTACCATCAGACACATAGCACCAAAAAATAGAAGTAAACGATCCATAAATTTTATAGGATCAGGCCTGAAATGGGTCGCAGGAAACCCTGACCATGATGACCTCATGGCTATCAATAGTAAATTCGAGGAAGTTGTTGGAAACAACAACCAGCAACTAATAATCAATAGAAACATTTTTGATAGAATTAAAAATATTACGCAAGTAAGTAATAGCATACTAAAAACGATGCAAAATAGCAACGAACTTCTAACCTCGTTGATACTCGAGTATAAGTTTAAGATTGATATAATAAAAGAAGAAATTGAGAATATTAACAGAGCAATGCATCTTACCAAGGCTAATATTATGAATAGTTTTATAATTTCCAACCAAGAAGCTCAGAAAATTAACGAGATATTTATAAAAGAAAATATGACATTTGGATCGTTAGAGGAATCGTTGAATTTTGCTGACGTTCAAATCGCTATGAATGAAAGTTTAATAATTTATGTAATAAAGATACCAAAAACGGAAGACCAAATATGTAACTGTATTCTAATGAAACCAATAAGTAGGGATTGAAGGATCTTGAAACTGAAGTTTGAAAATGTGTTAAAGTGTAGAGGAAAGTATTTTGGAATTTTAAAAGATTGCAAGAAATAAATAATGTAAAAATATGTAAGCAAGATCAAATCAAAGATTTGGAAAATGAGAACTGTATTACAAATTTAATTAAAAGTAAGCCTTTCGATTGCATTGTGACGAATAGTGACCATGTC
>NW_023481378.1:0-1987 GCF_013731165.1 Rhagoletis pomonella | reverse complement strand
CCTGAGCGCCTGGTTATTTGTTAGTCCTGGTACGTAAGTTACTCCAAAAGGAGAGGTTAAAATTTTTGCTAAGATGCAAGGACTATGGTATCATCCCACCGCATCTACAGGGAAAAATGAAGAGATTTTTACACTGTTTTAAGCTAGATACCACCAGGCGTGATTTAAAGAAATTGGAAGAATGTTTTCAGCTTAAAATCCTCAATCTGGAGATCAAAGAAACAAACATAAACATTAAAATAATAACAACCGACACCAAGAATACCCAGCAAACATTACGGAACAGACTTCAAGTAACAGAATATGGTCAAATTATTGAAAATCAAAAACAGTTCTCCAAACAAATATTAATTGATACTCAAAAAACACACAACAAAAAACTAAATGAGCTAATGGAGAGAAATGCGAATAAATTTGGCATAAAATTTAACGAAGACTGGTTTATCAACAAGACTGACGTTCAGGTTCCTCAGGAGTCCCGCTGGTTACTGTCGCTAGGGGACAAATTCGCATTACCTGTGTCGAGAAAAACATTTTCCCCGATACACATTATTGCCGACCTGGAACAAGGCATACAGGAGATTATGGACGAAAGGGAAAAGGATATGGCTAGAAGCAACATCGCAGCAAAAATAAACAAATTTCAGGATTAAATTAAAAACAATAGCAAAGAAAAGTTTAATTGCAAACATATGCGAACACCCAAAAATTTATAAACCGACATAAGGATGAAATAATAATAACACAGGCGGACAAAGGCAATAAAACGGTTATGTTATATAAAAAAGAATATGAAGACAAAATGCGAGAACTGCTAAATGATAAAAATACTTACAAAACTATGAGGAATGATCCTACTCAGCAACTATTGAGGAAAAATAACAATATAATAAATAACTTATACAAGCAGAAACAAATTGACATCAAACAAAAATACTACTTGACATGCGCAGCGGCAAATGCACCTCGACTATATGGACTACCAAAAATTCATAAGACGAACACACCACTTCGACCAATATCTTCGTCCACGAATTTACCTTGCTACAAACTGTCGAAACATATTGGAAACATTTTAAAAAACTTAACATCAGACGAATATAACATAAGAAATTCATTTCAACTAAAAGAAAAACTAAAAAATATGACAGTTGAGGACGACGAGATTTTAATATCATTTGATGCCGTATCTTTATTTACAAACATCCCGACACAACTGGCTATACGTACCATTATGAAAAAATGGGAAACACTAAAAAATCACACAAACATTGAACGAAAACAATTCCAAAATATTCTAGAGTTTTGTTTGCGAGACAACAATTATTTTACATATAATAACACCCTTTACCAACAAACATATGGTATGCCAATGGGTAACCCATTATCTCCGACCATAGCGGATATTGTACTTGACAAAATATTAGACGACGGTATAACGGAATTGAAACAAACTGACATACATATAAAATACATAAGTAAATATGTAGATGATGTGTTTGCAATAATAAAAACAAAGGACGCGGAAGACATACTAAAAGTATTGAATGCACAAAACACAAAAATTAAATTTACGGTTGAAAGAGAGAAAGACAATAAAATTGCCTTCCTAGACATAGAGGTGCATAGAAAACGGAATACAATATTGCTAAACTGGTATGCGAAATCCATCGCGTCGGGTAGACTTATTAATTTCCATTCAAATCACCCATGGAGTCAGAAAATAAACACCGCTGCTAGCCTGATCAAAAAGGTGTACATACTAAGCAACAACGAGTTCGCGGAGGAGACCAAAAATAAAATTAAAAGCATTCTGCACAAAAACGGCTACCCGCATGCGCTAGTTAACAATTTAATAGAAACGACGATAAACAAAAGTAAACAAACAAATCCAAATAAAGATCTTCAGGCTAACAACACAACTAACAATAAAAAGTATATTGGAGTAACTTACGTACCAGGACTAACAAATAACCAGGCGCTCAGG
>NW_023481377.1:0-1987 GCF_013731165.1 Rhagoletis pomonella | reverse complement strand
GATGTCATCTGGCATATTTCGAGATTACTGGCACCAGGTTTAAGAGATTATCGGCCATTTGTCCAATGCAAGATAAATGCATCCTTTGTGTCCTCCATTCTTGCCATTTTCCGCATGCCAATGTTCAAATCTGGGATGATATCTGTGACAAAGTAGGAAGCATCGAAAACCTAACCAGTCAGTGCGAAGTATTAGCCACTAAACGTCCTGCCGTCATGTTCCATCAAGTATTTAGTCCGCAGGTAATTTGATCGCTAAACTCTACATCAGTTTCCGTCCAGATGCGTACGCTGGGCCGAAGGAGGGAGCGTTATAACTGCTTGCGGACCGAGGAATGCGTGGTATTTATTTATTTATTTATTTGTTTATTTTTTACAGTCTGTTAGACTTATATTGCAACAAAGATTTAACATTCTTATAATTAGATTTTAGATTTAAAATATAAATATTAAATACAAGTACGAGTTTCCAATCCGCGCTATTCTTTTTGGGTTACTCCATTTATTGATATCTCCTGGGTGGTCAGAAAGGCCGAGTTTCCGATCCACCCAGTCGCACTTTCGTGACGGTTAACGGTTGGAAAGGCCTAGTTTCCAATCCGCTCGTTTATTGTTTATTATCTAAGGGTCTAGGTAGTCGGAAAGGCCGAGTTTCCGATCCGCCTAGTCTCGATATCTTGGTGGTTGGAAAGGCCTAGTTTCCAATCCACGCTATTGTTGATACATCACTATCTTGTAGGCTGCGTTCTACAATAGTCAAATAGCAGCCGCTTGAAAAGAGTGATAGTATCACAATTTTTTATAGCCTCTGGTAATTCATTGAAGCACTTTAAGCCTTTATAGAAAATATTTTTTTTGTCCACTTCTGTTCTATACTTCGGGAGTCTGAAGCTGTTATTCTCTCTCAACAAATATGTATGCGTCTCATTTATATATCGGAGATTATCGCTAAGATAATCCGGCAGGTTGCCCTTCTTAATATTGTACACAAATTTCATAGCGTGGTATAAAACTTGTTGCTTCACGCTTAACCAATTCAAGGTTTCAAGCATACATCTTGTTGGTGTGTCATACGGTTTGTTGAGGATGAACCTCATCGCTCGGTTTTGCATTTTTTGCAGCTTATCTACATGGGAGTCCCCCGCTAGGAAGAAAATCGTGGGGCAGTATATAAAGTACGGTTCTACTATTGACCTGTACACCAACGTTTTATATCTTCTTCCCAAGTACTTACACGATCTCTTTATAAGGCCAATTTTTTTAGCAATCTTGTTGACTGTATACTCAACGTGCTCATCAAACTTTAGTTTGTTGTCTATGTATATTCCTAGGTACTTGACAATTTTCACCTCTTCGATATTTTCATCTTTGATTTTTAATTCACGGCTTATGGAGTCAGCATTTGCCGCTCTGGAAAATACCATAAAGTTAGTCTTTTTCACATTCAGTTTGAGTTTATTTGAACACAGCCATTGATACAAAGAATTAAGATCTTCTTGCATTTTGACAATCGCATTTGGTAGTTCCCTATCACTGATCGTTAACAAGGCATCATCCGCAAAGAGTTTTATTTTACAATGTTTGAGAGAACTTTTAATATCGTTTATATATATATTAAAGAGTAGGGGTGCCAAAACTGAGCCCTGTGGTAATCCGATGTCTACGGCTATCTTACTAGACCTCTTTGAACTATCTATTGTTTGTTCCCTACGATTACACAGAAAGCTTCTAAACCAGTCAAGCTCAGTGTTTTTTATACCAATGTATTTTAGTTTATCCAACATTCGGACCCTATCAACGGTTTCAAATGCTCTTTTAAGATCAATAAACACTGCCACTACATTAAGGTGTCTGTTCAGATCTTCTTTCCATTGAGAAAGCACCAGATTCAGCGCAGTCTCACAGGAATGTTTAGCTCTGAATCCAGATTGTTCTTTTATGAGTATTTTATTGGATTCCACATAGTACTGTAGCTGGTTTTTCACAAC
>NW_023481376.1:0-1987 GCF_013731165.1 Rhagoletis pomonella | reverse complement strand
TGTTACAGATGGGAAAAATGTAGAAGAAATTGACGACAAGTCGAACCGGACTTGCTGTATGATAGTTTCACGGATAAAATAATAAGTGTTTACTATAATATATGTTTGGTTGACTATGCATCTCAGAAACGAAATTATTTTTTTAAACCGTCAGATTAAGAAAACCCCTCCAGATAATCGTCAGATTATGAAACAGCAAGACCAGGGCATCGAGATGAACCTTCTGTATGAAAATCTGATGCGCTCGAGTAAATCCAAATGGCGATTTTTTTTTGCCCGCGTCACATTGGAATCGTCAGACTATTGAATGGGAGGTTCATTCGGGCCCATTTAACATCCCTTGTGAATATCTAACGCGCTCGAGTAAATTTTTTTGTCACCCATTTTTGACCCTTCCGTACGCCCACCTCCCACCATGCAAACCGGCCGATTAGCATATCTCCTTCATCAGAAGGCCCTTTGATTTATTCACTATCAATATCTGACGCGTTCGAGTAAATCCATGTAACTGTTTTTTTTTTACATTTTTGGAAGCCTGCAGATCCTCCACCCACCGCTGTGAGGAAAAACTTCACTTGACCTTTTATTCTTCATATCACATAATCTTCAAAGTCCAATAGGTCAAAATGAAGTTCGAGTAAATCCCGATTTAGCATCGTGTGCTCCGCTACTATAAGGGCCAATTTCACAGTGCGTAGGTAACTCAAAATCGGCCGTTAACTACAGATTTTTGTACTGAAAATTTCTAGTTAACTGCCGATTCTGAGTTAACTACGCATTGTGAAATTGGCCCTAAGAGAAGCGAAAAAATTAGAAGACATTTAAGGCGCGCGTTACTCACGAACGTTAGAGCGCGGTTACTCATGAACGTATACGTAGCGTAGCGTAGAAGTACGTAGAAACATATCAAGTTTGCTGTCGAGAAGCAACGTCTACACCACGGGCATGCGATGGTGAGTTTTTGTTTACACGCAGATCCCATAAGATAGATCGTATCAGCTGACTAGTTCTCCGTTTTTTACGTCCGTAGGTAACTGCGCTTTTACTACTAAAAGCGATTACCAATTTTCTGCTGGGTATTATGTATCTTCACTTATTAGATTCATCTAATTATTACATAAGTATGGTAACTCTACTCAGTAAGTATCATTCCTAGTTTGTACATCGCTAACATGAATTATAACTACCTTCTCTATTGAACTGTAAGTGGTTGAATAAAAGGAAAAGAAGACATAACAGATTGGCGACGACGGTGAAAATTTTTATAAACTGTGCAAAATGGATGCACAGCAACTCAACAGTCTTATAACACCATTGTCATCGATGGCTACAGCCATGCAACAACAACAACCAACGACAGGAGCAACCAACGCAAATATCTCCATTCTAACTACCTTTGAGGAATTTAATGAAAAATCGGAATCCTTTAAAAATTATAAGAGCCGTCTAGAACTACATACATTTGCAAATTAAAGGTATTTTCGAAAATAAATATCTATGTACTAAGCTCTTATTACAATACATAGGAGCATCAAATTATGCCCTCCTAGTAACTCTGGCATCGCCAAGAAACATTAGTGAATTGAAGTACGATGAAGTAATTAAGCTGCTCGACGACCATTTTAGTGTCCGAAAAAATGTGCTAGTAGGCCAGCAGACTGTGAATTCGCATGTCAGTGGGGCAAGTCTGTGGCAAATGTATTTTTGCGCGAACAATTCGTAAGAGGTCTGAAAGACAATCACATCAGGGAGCAATCGTTGCAGAACCCAACCACGGTTGCCATACGACAAAAAAATTTCTGACCAGAATTTACAAAAAAAGTTACCAAGTAAAAAACAACATTTTATTATACAATGAACTGTAAAAACAGACCTCGTTTACATATTTGCCATAAATAAGATATGGGTACAATAAATAGTTTTATTAAAAGAAAATTAACAAATTCATTTTACATATGAGGCCATGAAAACCAGAGGAGTCTATCTC
>NW_023481375.1:0-1987 GCF_013731165.1 Rhagoletis pomonella | reverse complement strand
TTTAGGCAATTCGACTCTCGAAAAACGACTTGCATTCGACATGACTCAGGCAATGAGGGATGTCAAACCAAACGTTTACGACATCGTATTTGTTATTTTTATGTTTTTATTGATTTGTTCTGCTTGCATTCCTTTTAAATTACTGGCATCTTAAATTAACTCTGAAATGTTTTTACTCTTCACTTATTTCTTGCTAAATATGTCCATTTCTTTCTTTTGTCTTATACCCATATTTATATACATATTTGCGTTACCTAATTCCCTTAATTCATTGAAATTAATTTTTTAAACATGTGGCAACCGTACTACGTGTCGTTTAGAAGTAAAGCATTTTCAATAATATTTCGACAAGTACCCATATTGTAACATCTAATTCATTTAACTTTTTAACTAATTTTAATACAATTTTTTACAGGTGGCGACGCTATTCAAAAAAAAAAACTTTATCGCACATCAACAGGCTAAGCCCTGCCATTTGACACCTCATTTACATTTTTACATATGTAAATGCCTCAAGAACCCGAATTCTCAACTTCAAACTGCATTGACAGTGAAAGTAAGAGTATCATTTAAATCCGTCCATAACTCTATTTTTGCCCACATTTGATATGGAAGGGAAGCACTGTGCGTCGAAGGAAAACTGAATGCCTTAGTTTTTTAGGATGATTCGTAGTTACATTAGATGTGAGGGAATGGAATCGGCACATTTTCCTGGGGAGAGTGAGCCAAGGAAACTATGAGCGTCGCTTTATGCGGGTACCAAGACCTCACAAATAAATTGTTGGAATCAGTTGACCAAATAAATATAAGAAATTAGAGGAATCAATATCTTAATATTTTCAACACTTTCTTTGGTAAGTCTAAAAAATGTGTACACCATTTTGCGAAATTTTCAATTTGTTGCTAAAATATTACTCTAATATGTGCTAACTTTGAGAGATAAGCCAATGTAATTACTGTAAAGGCGGTGGAATTATAAGAGTTACACACCAGTCGGCAGAGCCGAGGTTGGCTGCTTGTTCCGACTACTGACAGGCTGAGGCTAAGAGGTATTAATTAATTTTTTACTATAGTTGAGAGGAAGTGGGGTACAGTTGAAAGGGGCACCCATCGGATTGGTCGAAGCTTTGTGGAGGGGTTGGGGTATCTATTGCAGAGAGGAAGTTTTCATTATGGAAACCGTTGCTATAGTCAAAAAACTACCATGTCAAAGGCCGAGTCAGCACATTTTAAAATCGGCCGCTATTTTTGAGAGTTTTTCAAAACTCTGCAAAACTGAAGCAAATTTCATCTGTGAATATATTTTCTGTCATCTTTAATGTTTGTACTACCCCCACTGAAACCTTTGCCAACTAGTGCGCCATTCATTTCTAGATGAAAGAAAATCGAAATATACATGCTGGCTTAAATTAAATATTTCCTTAAAATTATTCAATACTTCTTGGATCATACAATTGCGCGCAAAGTAATTAGATTTATTTGCAAATAGAAACGTTAAAGTGGTCATTTTAATTGCTGGCCAAATGCGCACGCTCACACACCCCCACCCACCTACACCTAAAGAAGTGACAATCAAGCAGCCAACAACTGGCAGCTCTCCCATCAATAGCCGGAAAACAAGCAGTAATTTTCGCTAAGACGCCGACGATGCAGCAAACGTTTGCCAAACAAATAATCAATGTCCTCCAGCGCGATGGTGAACAATAGAAGAAAAAGCAGGACCAGCAGCTAAAAAACAGCAACACAAATTATTAAAAAATGTTTGCAAAAAAGGCGAGAAATTTTCTTTTTTTTTTTGCACAAAAGGCAATAAGTATGTATGTATAAAATCTGGCATGGCGTCCATTTGTGCTGTTGGCGCATAAAAATACAAAAATGAACCAACAAACTAACGAACATTCAATGGGCAAATGAATGAGCGCTGAAATGAAAAGCGAATTGAGAACAATAAAAATTTCAACTCAATAAAGAATTCAATTGATTTCAT
>NW_023481374.1:0-1987 GCF_013731165.1 Rhagoletis pomonella | reverse complement strand
CGATCAAACACGAGCTCCCAATAGAGCTGGAAAACTATCAATGGTCGGAGCCATCGATAGTCAAAACCCTCGAGAGTATCGAAAATGTCAACACTATCGATAGTTTTGATTAAAATAGTCCTAAACTTAAACATAACAACTTTTATTGAAAACGAGATCAGAATTGCGATATTTTTGTTAAGGAAAAAACGTTTAGAAACGATTTTTGGCGTCAAGCACTATCTATATATAGCAATCGTACAAAAACAACATTTACCGTTGTTATGAACTCGTTGTGTTATTGGGCTATTTCACACTAGAATGACAGAACAATTTTTCTCACGGTTTCACACTGCAATAAGTGCCTAAACTAAACCGTAGTTTCAGTCGTACATTTTTCACCTTATACCATGTCCCCACCAAAAAGTTAACCATCTCAAATCGAACTTAACCACCTCACTAACTATTGCTGTCCACACTGCGGTTTAAGGTTTATAAAACAGTACAAATGTAAAGAACAGTGTTCGGACTTCCAAAAATCGATTCAGGACTAAATTCCTGCAAAAATCGGAGCAAAAACAAAATTTCCGTATTAGATTGAATTTTTATTTCTGACATTAATTGTTTTACTAAAATATTTTCTATTCATGCAAAATAAGTACGCGAGGCAATGTAAGGATATGTTACAATTTAGGTAATTTTTAGCATTTTCTATATAGTAGAACGTATCTAACACTTAATTTTTAAAAAAGCAAACCTTTTGTACTTTATATAAATTTCATTTTACATATATTTTTTAACAACTTAAGTAAAGTTCTGCATCCGCCAATTTGTACAGCCATACATCAAAAAATAACGAAGTTACTTTATTGGCGCATTGCTATGAAAAAGTTACTTTTTAACAGTGAGATTTGGCTAACTTTCAATTTTTTTACTGAAACCGGTGGTGAACACTCAAAAAACGGCCCCAAGAGGGCCATAACATGAATGAAAAAACGGAATAGATTTGAAGTCAAGCGGAGTAGAGGACTTGATTTCAATTTTTTTTTTTTAAACCGGAGTAAATCTAATCTGATTTTAGCTGAGTCCAAACACTAGTAGGGAACGAATTCTTTACATTTTAACGCTAATGACCCACAGATGGCGGGAAAACACAAGGTTGTATCAGACTCTCGACGTGGTTTCGAGTTGGTTAGCTTTTAACCATCTCAGTGAAATGGTTAAGTGCTGTCATTTTTATATGGCGAAACTACGCTAAATCAAGTGGGTTATCGGGATAACCAACTCAGTAGCCATAACTACGTGGTTAGCTCCGGTGGGGACATGGTATTACAATCTCTACACAAATATTGACCTTTAATGTTGCATTAATTAAGGTAATTAATTTCTCTTTATTGTCGTAATTATTATAACTTGTATTTCTCTTGTTTTTCTATTTTTATTTTTATTTTTCTTTTCTACTCATTATTTAAACGTATAATTCATAATATGTAATTGTAAACCTAATGCTACTCGTGATACAAAAAAGAAGGTAGTTTCATTACTACTATTTTTTGATTATAAAGCAGATTTTTGACATTTCCCCAGATGTAAATATTAAGCGTAGCTTTCCCACATTGGAATTTTTTAAGAAGGGAGATTTTATTTAATATTTGGGATTTAATACAAGAGTAAGATTTACGTACATACAAAAAATAGCAAGTTGATCCATAAATAAAATTAAATTAAATTCTTTCAAGCGCCTAAAAGTTCCTTTGAAGAGTGATACATGTGCAGAGATGAGAAAGTAAAATAAAATCCAGTTTTCATACATTTATTTAATAAAAAGCTTTAGTTGTTAATTAATAATGATTGTTTATTTTAAATAACATATACAAATTTACATAACATGTAACAAAACATTACTCTGGGTTGTAATTTTCTTCATTTTTTTGCTGACATTTGAAATTTTCAACTCCTTCATTTTTCGGTTAAGGTATTTTATTTTAAAAAAGGTTCTGCCCAAATA
>NW_023481373.1:0-1987 GCF_013731165.1 Rhagoletis pomonella | reverse complement strand
TAAAATTTGTAATTTTGATATAATTTGCTCTAAATCAGAAATTAAAAGCCGCAATCTCGGTCTATTTCATTATAATATTAAGAAAGAGTGTTGTGATAATAAATACGTTGTCAAGATGAGTGAGTTGCGAAGATATTTGTTTCGTATCTCAGTGAACTCTCAGCGAGCTTTAAGGAACCGTTTGCGAAGCAAAAGAAAATTGTTGCGAGAATCCACGGATCCCTTCTGTATTTCAGAGGAACGGTTCACTGAAATTTTTCGACTTCCAAAAGAAATATGTAGAAATGTTTTTAATGAAATCCGCCCCTTTATGTTGCAAAGGATATCAAGTTGTGGATTGTCGAAAGTTTTAAGGTTCCTTGTAGCATTGCGATTTTTCGCTCAAGGTATGTACATATATACATATATATATATATATATATATATTCAATGTTGTATTAATTGAATTCATACTTTTTCAGGAAGCTATCAACGTTCGGTGGGACAAGACTTCTTACTTAATGTATCCCAAAGCAGCGCCAGTTGCGTTACTGAACATAGATGAATCTATAAATGGCGAGGCTGAAACAATGCGCTTTGGTGCTACTACCTTCGGCGATCCTGCATCATCTAGCCCACTTGATTGTATAAACTTGGAGCCTGAAGAATATCCAAGTAATGATGCAGAGAATCAGCCACCGAATGCTATCCCCACTACACCACCGATTGTTATTGCACCCCCGAATCGCGCACGCTCACTACCTCTCGGCAAAGACAATTTGCTAAAACTGCAAGTGGAAAACCAATGCCAATATCACGAAAATTCGATGAAAAAGCTGGACGAAGTATGTGATAATTTAAATGGTTTAAGTAGACATTTTAAGAGGAATGTTGAGCTCGAAGAGGCTAAACTTCAACTAAAACGAGAAAAATGTGAATTTTTCAAAAAAAAAAATTAAAAAAAGAAAAGAAAACTGAAGTTAAAAGCACTGAAGCTAAAAGCTAAACTTTGTAAATAGTTGATTTAAGTGTAGTTATTTTTACGAATTCATATTTTATAAGTTTTTTGTTCCTTTGAAGACTGATGAATTGTTTTTTAAGTTATTTATATTTTAAATAGCAGATTAAGGTACAGCAGTTGCTTAGTTGTATTAATCAAAAACAATTAATATTTTTTATTTTTATAATAATTTCTAATCCAAGCAATCAATGAATTAGTTGTATGTAATTTTTTGTTGAATTGTTACCTGTGAATGAAAAGGCTAATGAATATTTTTACATTTTTTTTATATACCAATGAAACTAAACTATATTTTGTGTCTTAGGTTCATAGAAATGTTTTACATATGTAATTTTATAAAATGAAGACTGAAAAATTACTTTTATTTTATTTATTTATTGTTGATATTTTACAATATTCGCAATGTTATTAATTCCGAAACTTTTTTAATACATTTTATTAAAAAAGTAAAGCTGATTATCTAACAGAAATCATAGAAATCTAAGTTGTAAACTTGTGTCTAAATTAGGAAAATATCAACAATTTTCATACAAATAGCCAATTTTTTTACTAAAATTTCTTGACAAAAATTTGGCCTGTTAAACTTAAATATAATGTGGAAGTTCGAAGTCCATAAAAAATTCCGTTGATTTTTGATAACTTTCTTTGCTGACAGTGTTGTGCATTTTCTTCCATATAAAAAATATACTTTGTATGGAAAAAAATGTCCAAGACCGTCAGCAAAGAAAGTTATCAAAAATCAACGGAATTTTTTATGGACTTAGAACTTCCACATTATATTTAAGTTTAACAGGCCAAATTTTTGTCAAGAAATTCTAGTAAAAAAGTTGGCAATTTGTATGCAAATTTGTTGATATTTTCCTAATTATGGCACAAGTTTACAACTTAGATTTATACGATTTCTTTTAGATGATCAGCTATAATATTTTAAAATATTTACAAAAAAGTTTCAGAATTAAAAACATTGCGAATATTGTTAAAATATCA